>NC_092088.1:0-300000 GCF_045679555.1 Salvelinus alpinus
TGTCCACAGTGTTCCTTTCTTCTAGATTAAACAGTACTGTAAAAATATTCACTTCCAGAGTGCATCAAACATGATTTGGAGCTTGTTTATAGAAAGGTGTTTATTTCTGTATTTTAAATGATTTAGAGCTTGTTTATGGAAAAGTGTTTATTTCTGTATTTCAATGTTGTAACTTGCTGAAAATTGTCCACAGTGTTCCTATCATCTAGAATAAACAGTACAGCAAAGAATGTCACTTACAGAGTGCATCAAACATGATTTAGAGCTTGTTTATGGAAAAGTGTTTATTTCTGTATTTCAATGTTGCAACTTGCTGAAAACTGTTCACAGTGTTCCTATCATCTAGATTAAACAGTAGTGGACAAAAATTCAATTACAGAGTGCTTAAAACATGATTTAGAGCTTGTTTATGGAAAAGTGTTAATTTCTGTATTTCAACATGATTTAGAGCTTGTTCATGGAAAACTGTTTATTCCTGTATTTCAATGTTGCAACTTGCTGAAAATTGTCCACAGTGTTCCTTTCTTCTAGATTAAACAGTACTGTAAAAAAATTCACTTCCAGAGTGCATCAAACATGATTTGGAGCTTGTTTATAGAAAGGTGTTTATTTCTGTATTTTAAATGATTTAGAGCTTGTTTATGGAAAAGTGTTTATTTCTGTATTTCAATGTTGTAACTTGCTGAAAATTGTCCACAGTGTTCCTATCATCTAGAATAAACAGTACTGCAAAGAATGTCACTTACAGAGTGCATCAAACATGATTTAGAGCTTGTTTATGGAAAAGTGTTTATTTCTGTATTTCAATGTTGCAACTTGCTGAAAACTGTTCACAGTGTTCCTATCATTTAGATTAAACAGTAGTGGACAAAAATTCAATTACAGAGTGCTTAAAACATGATTTAGAGCTTGTTTATGGAAAAGTGTTAATTTCTGTATTTCAACATGATTTAGAGCTTGTTCATGGAAAACTGTTTATTCCTGTATTTCAATGTTCGCAACTTGCTGAAAATTGTCCACAGTGTTCCTATCTTCTAGATTAAACAGTACTGCAAGAAAATTTACTTCCAGAGTGCATCAAACATGATTTAGAGCTTGTTTATGGAAAAGTGTTTATTTCTGTATTTTAAATGATTTAGAGCTTGTTTATGGAAAAGTGTTTATTTCTGTATTTCAATGTTGTAACTTGCTGAAAATTGTCCACAGTGTTCCTATCATCTAGAATAAACAGTACTGCAAAGAATGTCACTTACAGAGTGCATCAAACATGATTTAGAGCTTGTTTATGGAAAAGTGTTTATTTCTGTATTTCAATGTTGCAACTTGCTGAAAACTGTACACAGTGTTCCTATCGTCTAGATTAAACAGTAGTGGACAAAAATTCAATTACAGAGTCCTTAAAACATGATTTAGAGCTTGTTTATGGAAAAGTGTTAATTTCTGTATTTCAACATGATTTAGAGCTTGTTCATGGAAAACTGTTTATTCCTGTATTTCAATGTTCGCAACTTGCTGAAAATTGTCCACAGTGTTCCTTTCTTCTAGATTAAACAGTACTGTAAAAATATTCACTTCCAGAGTGCATCAAACATGATTTGGAGCTTGTTTATAGAAAGGTGTTTATTTCTGTATTTTAAATGATTTAGAGCTTGTTTATGGAAAAGTGTTTATTTCTGTATTTCAATGTTGTAACTTGCTGAAAATTGTCCACAGTGTTCCTATCATCTAGAATAAACAGTACTGCAAAGAATGTCACTTACAGAGTGCATCAAACATGATTTAGAGCTTGTTTATGGAAAAGTGTTTATTTCTGTATTTCAATGTTGCAACTTGCTGAAAACTGTTCACAGTGTTCCTATCATCTAGATTAAACAGTAGTGGACAAAAATTCAATTACAGAGTGCTTAAAACATGATTTAGAGCTTGTTTATGGAAAAGTGTTAATTTCTGTATTTCAACATGATTTAGAGCTTGTTCATGGAAAACTGTTTGTTCCTGTATTTCAATGTTCGTAACTTGCTGAAAATTGTCCACAGTGTTCCTATCTTCTAGATTAAACAGTACTGCAAGAAAATTTACTTCCAGAGTGCATCAAACATGATTTAGAGCTTGTTTATGGAAAAGTGTTTATTTCTGTATTTCAATGTTGCAACTTGCTTAAAACTGTTCACAGTGTTCCTATCATCTAGATTAAACAGTAGTGGACAAAAATTCAATTACAGAGTGCTTAAAACATGATTTAGAGCTTGTTTATGGAAAAGTGTTAATTTCTGTATTTCAACATGATTTAGAGCTTGTTCATGGAAAACTGTTTATTCCTGTATTTCAATGTTGCAACTTGCTGAAAATTGTCCACAGTGTTCCTATCATCTAGATTAAACAGTACTGAAAAACAATTCAATTACAGAGTGCTTAAAACATGATTTAGAGCTTGTTTATGGAAAAGTGTTTATTTCTGTATTTCAAAATGATTTAGAGCTTGTTTATGGAAAAGTGTTTATTTCTGTATTTCAATGTTGTAACTTGCTTAAAATTGTCCACAGTGTTCCTATCTTCTAGATTAAACAGTACTGCAAAAAATTCACTTCCAGAGTGCATCAAACATGATTTAGAGCTTGTTTATAGAAAAGTGTTTATTTCTGTATTTCAATGTTGCAACTTGCTGAAAATTTTCCACAGTGTTCCTATCTTCTAGATTAAACAGTACTGCAAAGAAAATGTCACTTACAGAGTGCATCAAAGATGATTTGTAGCTTGTTTATGGAAAAGTGTTTATTTCTGTATTTCAATGTTGCAACTTGCTGAAAACTGTCCACAGTGTTCCTATCATCTAGATTAAACAGTACTGAAAAACAATTCAATTACAGAGTGCTTAAAACATGATTTAGAGCTTGTTTATAGAAAAGTGTTTATTTCTGTATTTTAAATGATTTAGAGCTTTTTTATGGAAAAGTGTTTATTTCTGTATTTCAATGTTGCAACTTGCTGAAAACTGTCCACAGTGTTCCTATCATCTAGATTAAACAGTACTGAAAAACAATTCAATTACAGAGTGCTTAAAACATGATTTAGAGCTTGTTTATGGAAAAGTGTTAATTTCTGTATTTCAACATGATTTAGAGCTTGTTCATGGAAAACTGTTTATTCCTGTATTTCAATGTTGCAACTTGCTGAAAATTGTCCACAGTGTTCCTATCATCTAGAATAAACAGTACTGCAAAAAATGTTACTTACAGAGTGCATCAAACATGATTTAGAGCTTGTTTATGGAAAAGTGTTTATTCCTGTATTTCAATGTTGCAACTTGCTGAAAACTGTCCACAGTGTTCCTATCATCTAGATTAAACAGTACTGAAAAACAATTCAATTACAGAGTGCTTAAAACATGATTTAGAGCTTGTTTATGGAAAAGTGTTAATTTCTGTATTTCAACATGATTTAGAGCTTGTTCATGGAAAACTGTTTATTCCTGTATTTCAATGTTGCAACTTGCTGAAAATTGTCCACAGTGTTCCTATCTTCTAGATTAAACAGTATTGTAAAAAAATTCACTTCCAGAGTGTATCAAACATGATTTAGAGCTTGTTTATAGAAAAGTGTTTATTTCTGTATTTTAAATGATTTAGAACTTTTTTATGGAAAAGTGTTTATTTCTGTATTTCAATGTTGCAACTTGCTGAAAACTGTCCACAGTGTTCCTATCATCTAGATTAAAAAGTACTGAAAAACAATTCAATTACAGAGTGCTTAAAACATGATTTAGAGCTTGTTTATGGAAAAGTGTTAATTTCTGTATTTCAACATGATTTAGAGCTTGTTCATGGAAAACTGTTTATTCCTGTATTTCAATGTTGCAACTTGCTGAAAATTGTCCACAGTGTTCCTATCATCTAGAATAAACAGTACTGCAAAAAATGTTACTTACAGAGTGCATCAAACATGATTTAGAGCTTGTTTATGGAAAAGTGTTTATTTCTGTATTTCAATGTTGCAACTTGCTGAAAACTGTCCACAGTGTTCCTATCATCTAGATTAAACAGTACTGAAAAACAATTCAATTACAGAGTGCTTAAAACATGATTTAGAGCTTGTTTATGGAAAAGTGTTAATTTCTGTATTTCAACATGATTTAGAGCTTGTTCATGGAAAACTGTTTATTCCTGTATTTCAATGTTGCAACTTGCTGAAAATTGTCCACAGTGTTCCTATCTTCTAGATTAAACAGTATTGTAAAAAAATTCACTTCCAGAGTGCATCAAACATGATTTGTAGCTTGTTTATGGAAAAGTGTTTATTTCTGTATTTCAATGTTGCAACTTGCTGAAAATTGTCCACAGTGTTCCCATCTTCTAGATTAAACAGTACTGCAAGAAAATTCACTTCCAGAGTGCATCAAACATGATTTAGAGCTTGTTTATAGAAAAGTGTTTATTTCTGTATTTTAAATGATTTAGAGCTTGTTTATGGAAAAGTGTTTATTTCTGTATTTCAATGTTGCAACTTGCTGAAAACTTTCCACAGTGTTCCTATCATCTAGATTAAACAGTACTGAAAAACAATTCAATTACAGAGTGCTTAAAACATGATTTAGAGCTTGTTTATGGAAAAGTGTTAATTTCTGTATTTCAACATGATTTAGAGCTTGTTCATGGAAAACTGTTTATTCCTGTATTTCAATGTTGCAACTTGCTGAAAATTGTCCACAGTGTTCCTATCATCTAGAATAAACAGTACTGCAAAAAATGTTACTTACAGAGTGCATCAAACATGATTTAGAGCTTGTTTATGGAAAAGTGTTTATTTCTGTATTTCAATGTTGCAACTTGCTGAAAACTGTCCACAGTGTTCCTATCATCTAGATTAAACAGTACTGAAAAACAATTCAATTACAGAGTGCTTAAAACATGATTTAGAGTTTGTTTATGGAAAAGTGTTTATTTCTGTATTTCAAACATGATTCAGAGCTTGTTTATGGAAAAATGTTTATTTCTGTATTTCAATGTTGCAACTTGCTGAAAATTGTCCACAGTGTTCCTATCTTGTAGATTAAACAGTACTGCAAGAAAATTCACTTCCAGAGTGCATCAAACATGATTTAGAGCTTGTTTATGGAAAAGTGTTTATTTCTGTATTTCAAAATTATTTAGAGCTTGTTTATGGAAAATTGTTTATTTCTGTATTTCAATGTTGTTACTTGCTGAAAATTGTCCACAGTGTTCCTATCTTCTAGATTAAACAGTACTGCAAAAAATTCACTTCCAGAGTGCATCAAAGATGATTTAGAGCTTGTTTATGGAAAGTGTTTATTTCTGTATTTCAATGTTGCAACTTGCTGAAAACTGTCCACAGTGTTCCTATCATCTAGATTAAACAGTACTGAAAAACAATTCAATTACAGAGTGCTTAAAACATGATTTAGAGCTTGTTTATGGAAAAGTGTTAATTTCTGTATTTCAACATGATTTAGAGCTTGTTCATGGAAAACTGTTTATTCCTGTATTTCAATGTTGCAACTTGCTGAAAATTGTCCACAGTGTTCCTATCATCTAGAATAAACAGTACTGCAAAAAATGTTACTTACAGAGTGCATCAAACATGATTTAGAGCTTGTTTATGGAAAAGTGTTTATTTCTGTATTTCAATGTTGCAACTTGCTGAAAACTGTCCACAGTGTTCCTATCATCTAGATTAAACAGTACTGAAAAACAATTCAATTACAGAGTGCTTAAAACATGATTTAGAGCTTGTTTATGGAAAAGTGTTAATTTCTGTATTTCAACATGATTTAGAGCTTGTTCATGGAAAACTGTTTATTCCTGTATTTCAATGTTGCAACTTGCTGAAAATTGTCCACAGTGTTCCTATCTTCTAGATTAAACAGTATTGTAAAAAAATTCACTTCCAGAGTGTATCAAACATGATTTAGAGCTTGTTTATAGAAAAGTGTTTATTTCTGTATTTTAAATGATTTAGAACTTTTTTATGGAAAAGTGTTTATTTCTGTATTTCAATGTTGCAACTTGCTGAAAACTGTCCACAGTGTTCCTATCATCTAGATTAAAAAGTACTGAAAAACAATTCAATTACAGAGTGCTTAAAACATGATTTAGAGCTTGTTTATGGAAAAGTGTTAATTTCTGTATTTCAACATGATTTAGAGCTTGTTCATGGAAAACTGTTTATTCCTGTATTTCAATGTTGCAACTTGCTGAAAATTGTCCACAGTGTTCCTATCATCTAGAATAAACAGTACTGCAAAAAATGTTACTTACAGAGTGCATCAAACATGATTTAGAGCTTGTTTATGGAAAAGTGTTTATTTCTGTATTTCAATGTTGCAACTTGCTGAAAACTGTCCACAGTGTTCCTATCATCTAGATTAAACAGTACTGAAAAACAATTCAATTACAGAGTGCTTAAAACATGATTTAGAGCTTGTTTATGGAAAAGTGTTAATTTCTGTATTTCAACATGATTTAGAGCTTGTTCATGGAAAACTGTTTATTCCTGTATTTCAATGTTGCAACTTGCTGAAAATTGTCCACAGTGTTCCTATCTTCTAGATTAAACAGTATTGTAAAAAAATTCACTTCCAGAGTGCATCAAACATGATTTGTAGCTTGTTTATGGAAAAGTGTTTATTTCTGTATTTCAATGTTGCAACTTGCTGAAAATTGTCCACAGTGTTCCCATCTTCTAGATTAAACAGTACTGCAAGAAAATTCACTTCCAGAGTGCATCAAACATGATTTAGAGCTTGTTTATAGAAAAGTGTTTATTTCTGTATTTTAAATGATTTAGAGCTTGTTTATGGAAAAGTGTTTATTTCTGTATTTCAATGTTGCAACTTGCTGAAAACTGTCCACAGTGTTCCTATCATCTAGATTAAACAGTACTGAAAAACAATTCAATTACAGAGTGCTTAAAACATGATTTAGAGCTTGTTTATGGAAAAGTGTTAATTTCTGTATTTCAACATGATTTAGAGCTTGTTCATGGAAAACTGTTTATTCCTGTATTTCAATGTTGCAACTTGCTGAAAATTGTCCACAGTGTTCCTATCATCTAGAATAAACAGTACTGCAAAAAATGTTACTTACAGAGTGCATCAAACATGATTTAGAGCTTGTTTATGGAAAAGTGTTTATTTCTGTATTTCAATGTTGCAACTTGCTGAAAACTGTCCACAGTGTTCCTATCATCCTGATTAAACAGTACTGAAAAAAAATTCACTTACAGAGTGCATCAAACATGATTTAGAGCTTGTTTATGGAAAAGTGTTTATTTCTGTATTTCAAACATGATTCAGAGCTTGTTTATGGAAAAATGTTTATTTCTGTATTTCAATGTTGCAACTTGCTGAAAATTGTCCACAGTGTTCCTATCTTGTAGATTAAACAGTACTGCAAGAAAATTCACTTCCAGAGTGCATCAAACATGATTTAGAGCTTGTTTATGGAAAAGTGTTTATTTTTGTATTTCAATGTTGCAACTTGCTGAAAACTGTCCACAGTGTTCCTATCATCTAGATTAAACAGTACTGAAAAACAATTCAATTACAGAGTGCTTAAAACATGATTTAGAGCTTGTTTATGGAAAAGTGTTTATTTCTGTATTTCAAAATGATTTAGAGTTTGTTTATGGAAAAGTGTTTATTTCTGTATTTCAATGTTGTAACTTGCTGAAAATTGTCCACAGTGTTCCTATCATCTAGAATAAACAGTACTGCAAAAAATGTCACTTACAGAGTGCATCAAACATGATTTAGAGCTTGTTTATGGAAAAGTGTTTATTTCTGTATTTCAATGTTGCAACTTGCTGAAAACTGTCCACAGTGTTCCTATCCTCTAGTTTAAGCAGTACTGCAAAAAATTTCACTAACAGAGTGCATTAAACACGATTTAGAGCTTGTTTAAGGAAAAGTGTTAATTTCTGTATTTCAACATGATTTAGAGCTTGTTCATGGAAAAATGTTTATTTCTGTATTTCAATGTTGCAACTTGCTGAAAATTGTCCACAGTGTTCCTATCTTCTAGATTAAACAGTACTGCAAGAAAATTTACTTCCAGAGTGCATCAAACATGATTTAGGGCTTGTTTATGGAAAAGTGTTTATTTCTGTATTTCAAAATTATTTAGAGCTTGTTTATGGAAAATTGTTTATTTCTGTATTTCAATGTTGTTACTTGCTGAAAATTGTCCACAGTGTTCCTATCTTCTAGATTAAACAGTACTGCAAAAAATTCACTTCCAGAGTGCATCAAAGATGATTTAGAGCTTGTTTATGGAAAGTGTTTATTTCTGTATTTCAATGTTGCAACTTGCTGAAAATTGTCCACAGTGTTCCTATCTTCTAGATTAAACAGTATTGTAAAAAAATTAACTTCCAGAGTGCATCAAACATGATTTGTAGCTTGTTTATGGAAAAGTGTTTATTTCTGTATTTCAATGTTGCAACTTGCTGAAAATTGTCCACAGTGTTCCCATCTTCTAGATTAAACAGTACTGCAAGAAAATTCACTTCCAGAGTGTATCAAACATGATTTAGAGCTTGTTTATAGAAAAGTGTTTATTTCTGTATTTTAAATGATTTAGAGCTTTTTTATGGAAAAGTGTTTATTTCTGTATTTCAATGTTGCAACTTGCTGAAAACTGTCCACAGTGTTCCTATCATCTAGATTAAACAGTACTGAAAAACAATTCAATTACAGAGTGCTTAAAACATGATTTAGAGCTTGTTTATGGAAAAGTGTTAATTTCTGTATTTCAACATGATTTAGAGCTTGTTCATGGAAAACTGTTTATTCCTGTATTTCAATGTTGCAACTTGCCGAAAATTGTCCACAGTGTTCCTATCATCTAGAATAAACAGTACTGCAAAAAATGTTACTTACAGAGTGCATCAAACATGATTTAGAGCTTGTTTATGGAAAAGTGTTTATTTCTGTATTTCAATGTTGCAACTTGCTGAAAACTGTCCACAGTGTTCCTATCATCTAGATTAAACAGTACTGAAAAACAATTCAATTACAGAGTGCTTAAAACATGATTTAGAGTTTGTTTATGGAAAACTGTTTATTTCTGTATTTCAAACATGATTCAGAGCTTGTTTATGGAAAAATGTTTATTTCTGTATTTCAATGTTGCAACTTGCTGAAAATTGTCCACAGTGTTCCTATCTTGTAGATTAAACAGTACTGCAAGAAAATTCACTTCCAGAGTGCATCAAACATGATTTAGAGCTTGTTTATGGAAAAGTGTTTATTTTTGTATTTCAATGTTGCAACTTGCTGAAAACTGTCCACAGTGTTCCTATCATATAGATTAAACAGTACTGAAAAACAATTCAATTACAGAGTGCTTAAAACATGATTTAGAGCTTGTTTATGGAAAAGTGTTTATTTCTGTATTTCAAAATGATTTAGAGTTTGTTTATGGAAAAGTGTTTATTTCTGTATTTCAATGTTGTAACTTGCTGAAAATTGTCCACAGTGTTCCTATCATCTAGAACAAACAGTACTGCAAAAAATGTCACTTACAGAGTGCATCAAACATGATTTAGAGCTTGTTTATGGAAAAGTGTTTATTTCTGTATTTCAATGTTGCAACTTGCTGAAAACTGTCCACAGTGTTCCTATCATCTAGATTAAACAGTACTGAAAAACAATTCAATTACAGAGTGCTTAAAACATGATTTAGAGTTTGTTTATGGAAAAGTGTTTATTTCTGTATTTCAAACATGATTCAGAGCTTGTTTATGGAAAAATGTTTATTTCTGTATTTCAATGTTGCAACTTGTTGAAAATTGTCCACAGTGTTCCTATCTTGTAGATTAAACAGTACTGCAAGAAAATTTACTTCCAGAGTGCATCAAACATGATTTAGAGCTTGTTTATGGAAAAGTGTTTATTTCTGTATTTCAATGTTGCAACTTGCTGAAAACTGTCCACAGTGTTCCTATCATCTAGATTAAACAGTACTGAAAAACAATTCAATTACAGAGTGCTTAAAACATGATTTAGAGCTTGTTTATGGAAAAGTGTTAATTTCTGTATTTCAACATGATTTAGAGCTTGTTCATGGAAAACTGTTTATTCCTGTATTTCAATGTTGCAACTTGCTGAAAATTGTCCACAGTGTTCCTATCTTGTAGATTAAACAGTACTGCAAGAAAATTTACTTCCAGAGTGCATCAAACATGATTTAGAGCTTGTTTATGGAAAAGTGTTTATTTCTGTATTTCAATGTTGCAACTTGCTGAAAACTGTCCACAGTGTTCCTATCATCTAGATTAAACAGTACTGAAAAACAATTCAATTACAGAGTGCTTAAAACATGATTTAGAGTTTGTTTATGGAAAAGTGTTTATTTCTGTATTTCAAACATGATTCAGAGCTTGTTTATGGAAAAATGTTTATTTCTGTATTTCAATGTTGCAACTTGCTGAAAATTGTCCACAGTGTTCCTATCTTGTAGATTAAACAGTACTGCAAGAAAATTTACTTCCAGAGTGCATCAAACATGATTTAGAGCTTGTTTATGGAAAAGTGTTTATTTCTGTATTTCAATGTTGCAACTTGCTGAAAACTGTCCACAGTGTTCCTATCATCTAGATTAAACAGTACTGAAAAACAATTCAATTACAGAGTGCTTAAAACATGATTTAGAGCTTGTTTATGGAAAAGTGTTAATTTCTGTATTTCAACATGATTTAGAGCTTGTTCATGGAAAACTGTTTATTCCTGTATTTCAATGTTGCAACTTGCTGAAAATTGTCCACAGTGTTCCTATCATCTAGAATAAACAGTACTGCAAAAAATGTTACTTACAGAGTGCATCAAACATGATTTAGAGCTTGTTTATGGAAAAGTGTTTATTTCTGTATTTCAATGTTGCAACTTGCTGAAAACTGTCCACAGTGTTCCTATCATCTAGATTAAAAAGCACTGAAAAACAATTCAATTACAGAGTGCTTAAAACATGATTTAGAGCTTGTTTATGGAAAAGTGTTAATTTCTGTATTTCAACATGATTTAGAGCTTGTTCATGGAAAACTGTTTATTCCTGTATTTCAATGTTGCAACTTGCTGAAAATTGTCCACAGTGTTCCTATCATCTAGAATAAACAGTACTGCAAAAAATGTTACTTACAGAGTGCATCAAACATGATTTAGAGCTTGTTCATGGAAAAGTGTTTATTTCTGTATTTCAATGTTGTTACTTGCTGAAAATTGTCCACAGTGTTCCTATCTTCTAGATTAAACAGTACTGCAAAAAATTCACTTCCAGAGTGCATCAAAGATGATTTAGAGCTTGTTTATGGAAAGTGTTTATTTCTGTATTTCAATGTTGCAACTTGCTGAAAATTGTCCACAGTGTTCCTATCTTCTAGATTAAACAGTATTGTAAAAAAATTCACTTCCAGAGTGCATCAAACATGATTTGTAGCTTGTTTATGGAAAAGTGTTTATTTCTGTATTTCAATGTTGCAACTTGCTGAAAATTGTCCACAGTGTTCCCATCTTCTAGATTAAACAGTACTGCAAGAAAATTCACTTCCAGAGTGCATCAAACATGATTTAGAGCTTGTTTATAGAAAAGTGTTTATTTCTGTATTTTAAATGATTTAGAGCTTGTTTATGGAAAAGTGTTTATTTCTGTATTTCAATGTTGCAACTTGCTGAAAATTGTCCACAGTGTTCCTATCAACTAGATTAAACAGTACTGAAAAACAATTCAATTACAGAGTGCTTAAAACATGATTTAGAGCTTGTTTATGGAAAAGTGTTAATTTCTGTATTTCAACATGATTTAGAGCTTGTTCATGGAAAACTGTTTATTCCTGTATTTCAATGTTGCAACTTGCTGAAAATTGTCCACAGTGTTCCTATCATCTAGAATAAACAGTACTGCAAAAAATGTTACTTACAGAGTGCATCAAACATGATTTAGAGCTTGTTTATGGAAAAGTGTTTATTTCTGTATTTCAATGTTGCAACTTGCTGAAAACTGTCCACAGTGTTCCTATCATCTAGATTAAACAGTACTGAAAAACAATTCAATTACAGAGTGCTTAAAACATGATTTAGAGTTTGTTTATGGAAAAGTGTTTATTTCTGTATTTCAAACATGATTCAGAGCTTGTTTATGGAAAAATGTTTATTTCTGTATTTCAATGTTGCAACTTGCTGAAAATTGTCCACAGTGTTCCTATCTTGTAGATTAAACAGTACTGCAAGAAAATTTACTTCCAGAGTGCATCAAACATGATTTAGAGCTTGTTTATGGAAAAGTGTTTATTTCTGTATTTCAATGTTGCAACTTGCTGAAAACTGTCCACAGTGTTCCTATCATCTAGATTAAACAGTACTGAAAAACAATTCAATTACAGAGTGCTTAAAACATGATTTAGAGCTTGTTTATGGAAAAGTGTTAATTTCTGTATTTCAACATGATTTAGAGCTTGTTCATGGAAAACTGTTTATTCCTGTATTTCAATGTTGCAACTTGCTGAAAATTGTCCACAGTGTTCCTATCATCTAGAATAAACAGTACTGCAAAAAATGTTACTTACAGAGTGCATCAAACATGATTTAGAGCTTGTTTATGGAAAAGTGTTTATTTCTGTATTTCAATGTTGCAACTTGCTGAAAACTGTCCACAGTGTTCCTATCATCTAGATTAAACAGTACTGAAAAACAATTCAATTACAGAGTGCTTAAAACATGATTTAGAGTTTGTTTATGGAAAAGTGTTTATTTCTGTATTTCAAACATGATTCAGAGCTTGTTTATGGAAAAATGTTTATTTCTGTATTTCAATGTTGCAACTTGCTGAAAATTGTCCACAGTGTTCCTATCTTGTAGATTAAACAGTACTGCAAGAAAATTTACTTCCAGAGTGCATCAAACATGATTTAGAGCTTGTTTATGGAAAAGTGTTTATTTCTGTATTTCAATGTTGCAACTTGCTGAAAACTGTCCACAGTGTTCCTATCATCTAGATTAAACAGTACTGAAAAACAATTCAATTACAGAGTGCTTAAAACATGATTTAGAGCTTGTTTATGGAAAAGTGTTAATTTCTGTATTTCAACATGATTTAGAGCTTGTTCATGGAAAACTGTTTATTCCTGTATTTCAATGTTGCAACTTGCTGAAAATTGTCCACAGTGTTCCTATCATCTAGAATAAACAGTACTGCAAAAAATGTTACTTACAGAGTGCATCAAACATGATTTAGAGCTTGTTTATGGAAAAGTGTTTATTTCTGTATTTCAATGTTGCAACTTGCTGAAAACTGTCCACAGTGTTCATATCATCTAGATTAAACAGTACTGAAAAACAATTCAATTACAGAGTGCTTAAAACATGATTTAGAGCTTGTTTATGGAAAAGTGTTAATTTCTGTATTTCAACATGATTTAGAGCTTGTTCATGGAAAACTGTTTATTCCTGTATTTCAATGTTGCAACTTGCTGAAAATTGTCCACAGTGTTCCTATCATCTAGAATAAACAGTACTGCAAAAAATGTTACTTACAGAGTGCATCAAACATGATTTAGAGCTTGTTCATGGAAAAGTGTTTATTTCTGTATTTCAATGTTGTTACTTGCTGAAAATTGTCCACAGTGTTCCTATCTTCTAGATTAAACAGTACTGCAAAAAATTCACTTCCAGAGTGCATCAAAGATGATTTAGAGCTTGTTTATGGAAAGTGTTTATTTCTGTATTTCAATGTTGCAACTTGCTGAAAATTGTCCACAGTGTTCCTATCTTCTAGATTAAACAGTATTGTAAAAAAATTCACTTCCAGAGTGCATCAAACATGATTTGTAGCTTGTTTATGGAAAAGTGTTTATTTCTGTATTTCAATGTTGCAACTTGCTGAAAATTGTCCACAGTGTTCCCATCTTCTAGATTAAACAGTACTGCAAGAAAATTCACTTACAGAGTGCATCAAACATGATTTAGAGCTTGTTTATAGAAAAGTGTTTATTTCTGTATTTCAAAATGATTTGGAGCTTGTTTATGGAAAAGTGTTTATTTCTGTATTTCAATGTTGCAACTTGCTGAAAACTGTCCACAGTGTTCCTATCATCTAGATTAAACAGTACTGAAAAACAATTCAATTACAGAGTGCTTAAAACATGATTTAGAGCTTGTTTATGGAAAAGTGTTTATTTCTGTATTTCAAAATGATTTAGAGTTTGTTTATGGAAAAGTGTTTATTTCTGTATTTCAATGTTGTAACTTGCTGAAAATTGTCCACAGTGTTCCTATCATCTAGAATAAACAGTACTGCAAAAAATGTCACTTACAGAGTGCATCAAACATGATTTAGAGCTTGTTTATGGAAAAGTGTTTATTTCTGTATTTCAATCTTGCAACTTGCTGAAAACTGTTCACAGTGTTCCTATCATCTATATTCAACAGTAGTGGACAAAAATTCAATTACAGAGTGCTTAAAACATGATTTAGAGCTTGTTTATGGAAAAGTGTTTATTTCTGTATTTCAAAATGATTTAGAGCTTGTTTATGGAAAAGTGTTTATTTCTGTATTTCAATGTTGCAACTTGCTGAAAACTGTCCACAGTGTTCCTATCATCTAGATTAAACAGTGCTGAAAACAATTCAATTACAGAGTGCTTAAAACATGATTTAGAGCTTGTTTATGGAAAAGTGTTAATTTCTCTATTTCAACATGATTTAGAGCTTGTTCATGGAAAACTGTTTATTCCTGTATTTCAATGTTGAAACTTGCTGAAAACTGTCCTCAGTGTTCCTATCATCTAGATTAAACAGTAGTGGGAAAAAATTCAATTACAGAGTGCTTAAAACATGATTTAGAGCTTGTTTATGGAAAAGTGTTTATTTCTGTATTTCAATGTTGCAACTTGCTGAAAACTGTCCTCAGTGTTCCTATCATCTAGATTAAACAGTACTGAAAAACAATTCAATTACAGAGTGCTTAAAACATGATTTAGAGTTTGTTTATGGAAAAGTGTTTATTTCTGTATTTCAAACATGATTCAGAGCTTGTTTATGGAAAAATGTTTATTTCTGTATTTCAATGTTGCAACTTGCTGAAAATTGTCCACAGTGTTCCTATCTTGTAGATTAAACAGTACTGCAAGAAAATTTACTTCCAGAGTGCATCAAACATGATTTAGAGCTTGTTTATGGAAAAGTGTTTATTTCTGTATTTCAATGTTGCAACTTGCTGAAAACTGTCCACAGTGTTCCTATCATCTAGATTAAACAGTACTGAAAAACAATTCAATTACAGAGTGCTTAAAACATGATTTAGAGCTTGTTTATGGAAAAGTGTTTATTTCTGTATTTCAAAATGATTTAGAGTTTGTTTATGGAAAAGTGTTTATTTCTGTATTTCAATGTTGTAACTTGCTGAAAATTGTCCACAGTGTTCCTATCATCTAGAATAAACAGTACTGCAAAAAATGTCACTTACAGAGTGCATCAAACATGATTTAGAGCTTGTTTATGGAAAAGTGTTTATTTCTGTATTTCAATCTTGCAACTTGCTGAAAACTGTTCACAGTGTTCCTATCATCTAGATTCAACAGTAGTGGACAAAAATTCAATTACAGAGTGCTTAAAACATGATTTAGAGCTTGTTTATGGAAAAGTGTTTATTTCTGTATTTCAAAATGATTTAGAGCTTGTTTATGGAAAAGTGTTTATTTCTGTATTTCAATGTTGCAACTTGCTGAAAACTGTCCACAGTGTTCCTATCATCTAGATTAAACAGTGCTGAAAACAATTCAATTACAGAGTGCTTAAAACATGATTTAGAGCTTGTTTATGGAAAAGTGTTAATTTCTCTATTTCAACATGATTTAGAGCTTGTTCATGGAAAACTGTTTATTCCTGTATTTCAATGTTGAAACTTGCTGAAAACTGTCCTCAGTGTTCCTATCATCTAGATTAAACAGTAGTGGGAAAAAATTCAATTACAGAGTGCTTAAAACATGATTTAGAGCTTGTTTATGGAAAAGTGTTTATTTCTGTATTTCAATGTTGCAACTTGCTGAAAACTGTCCTCAGTGTTCCTATCATCTAGATTAAACAGTACTGAAAAACAATTCAATTACAGAGTGCTTAAAACATGATTTAGAGTTTGTTTATGGAAAAGTGTTTATTTCTGTATTTCAAACATGATTCAGAGCTTGTTTATGGAAAAATGTTTATTTCTGTATTTCAATGTTGCAACTTGCTGAAAATTGTCCACAGTGTTCCTATCTTGTAGATTAAACAGTACTGCAAGAAAATTTACTTCCAGAGTGCATCAAACATGATTTAGAGCTTGTTTATGGAAAAGTGTTTATTTCTGTATTTCAATGTTGCAACTTGCTGAAAACTGTCCACAGTGTTCCTATCATCTAGATTAAACAGTACTGAAAAACAATTCAATTACAGAGTGCTTAAAACATGATTTAGAGCTTGTTTATGGAAAAGTGTTTATTTCTGTATTTCAAAATGATTTAGAGTTTGTTTATGGAAAAGTGTTTATTTCTGTATTTCAATCTTGCAACTTGCTGAAAACTGTTCACAGTGTTCCTATCATCTAGATTCAACAGTAGTGGACAAAAATTCAATTACAGAGTGCTTAAAACATGATTTAGAGCTTGTTTATGGAAAAGTGTTTATTTCTGTATTTCAAAATGATTTAGAGCTTGTTTATGGAAAAGTGTTTATTTCTGTATTTCAATGTTGCAACTTGCTGAAAACTGTCCACAGTGTTCCTATCATCTAGATTAAACAGTGCTGAAAACAATTCAATTACAGAGTGCTTAAAACATGATTTAGAGCTTGTTTATGGAAAAGTGTTAATTTCTCTATTTCAACATGATTTAGAGCTTGTTCATGGAAAACTGTTTATTCCTGTATTTCAATGTTGAAACTTGCTGAAAACTGTCCTCAGTGTTCCTATCATCTAGATTAAACAGTAGTGGGAAAAAATTCAATTACAGAGTGCTTAAAACATGATTTAGAGCTTGTTTATGGAAAAGTGTTTATTTCTGTATTTCAATGTTGCAACTTGCTGAAAACTGTCCACAGTGTTCTTATCATCTAGATTAAACAGTACTGAAAAACAATTCAATTACAGAGTGCTTAAAACATGATTTAGAGTTTGTTTATGGAAAAGTGTTTATTTCTGTATTTCAAACATGATTCAGAGCTTGTTTATGGAAAAATGTTTATTTCTGTATTTCAATGTTGCAACTTGCTGAAAATTGTCCACAGTGTTCCTATCTTGTAGATTAAACAGTACTGCAAGAAAATTTACTTCCAGAGTGCATCAAACATGATTTAGAGCTTGTTTATGGAAAAGTGTTTATTTCTGTATTTCAATGTTGCAACTTGCTGAAAACTGTCCACAGTGTTCCTATCATCTAGATTAAACAGTACTGAAAAACAATTCAATTACAGAGTGCTTAAAACATGATTTAGAGCTTGTTTATGGAAAAGTGTTTATTTCTGTATTTCAAAATGATTTAGAGTTTGTTTATGGAAAAGTGTTTATTTCTGTATTTCAATGTTGTAACTTGCTGAAAATTGTCCACAGTGGTCCTATCATCTAGAATAAACAGTACTGCAAAAAATGTCACTTACAGAGTGCATCAAACATGATTTAGAGCTTGTTTATGGAAAAGTGTTTATTTCTGTATTTCAATCTTGCAACTTGCTGAAAACTGTCCACAGTGTTCTTATCATCTAGATTAAACAGTACTGAAAAACAATTCAATTACAGAGTGCTTAAAACATGATTTAGAGTTTGTTTATGGAAAAGTGTTTATTTCTGTATTTCAAACATGATTCAGAGCTTGTTTATGGAAAAATGTTTATTTCTGTATTTCAATGTTGCAACTTGCTGAAAATTGTCCACAGTGTTCCTATCTTGTAGATTAAACAGTACTGCAAGAAAATTTACTTCCAGAGTGCATCAAACATGATTTAGAGCTTGTTTATGGAAAAGTGTTTATTTCTGTATTTCAATGTTGCAACTTGCTGAAAACTGTCCACAGTGTTCCTATCATCTAGATTAAACAGTACTGAAAAACAATTCAATTACAGAGTGCTTAAAACATGATTTAGAGCTTGTTTATGGAAAAGTGTTTATTTCTGTATTTCAAAATGATTTAGAGTTTGTTTATGGAAAAGTGTTTATTTCTGTATTTCAATCTTGCAACTTGCTGAAAACTGTTCACAGTGTTCCTATCATCTAGATTCAACAGTAGTGGACAAAAATTCAATTACAGAGTGCTTAAAACATGATTTAGAGCTTGTTTATGGAAAAGTGTTTATTTCTGTATTTCAAAATGATTTAGAGCTTGTTTATGGAAAAGTGTTTATTTCTGTATTTCAATGTTGCAACTTGCTGAAAACTGTCCACAGTGTTCCTATCATCTAGATTAAACAGTGCTGAAAACAATTCAATTACAGAGTGCTTAAAACATGATTTAGAGCTTGTTTATGGAAAAGTGTTAATTTCTCTATTTCAACATGATTTAGAGCTTGTTCATGGAAAACTGTTTATTCCTGTATTTCAATGTTGAAACTTGCTGAAAACTGTCCTCAGTGTTCCTATCATCTAGATTAAACAGTAGTGGGAAAAAATTCAATTACAGAGTGCTTAAAACATGATTTAGAGCTTGTTTATGGAAAAGTGTTTATTTCTGTATTTCAATGTTGCAACTTGCTGAAAACTGTCCACAGTGTTCTTATCATCTAGATTAAACAGTACTGAAAAACAATTCAATTACAGAGTGCTTAAAACATGATTTAGAGTTTGTTTATGGAAAAGTGTTTATTTCTGTATTTCAAACATGATTCAGAGCTTGTTTATGGAAAAATGTTTATTTCTGTATTTCAATGTTGCAACTTGCTGAAAATTGTCCACAGTGTTCCTATCTTGTAGATTAAACAGTACTGCAAGAAAATTTACTTCCAGAGTGCATCAAACATGATTTAGAGCTTGTTTATGGAAAAGTGTTTATTTCTGTATTTCAATGTTGCAACTTGCTGAAAACTGTCCACAGTGTTCCTATCATCTAGATTAAACAGTACTGAAAAACAATTCAATTACAGAGTGCTTAAAACATGATTTAGAGCTTGTTTATGGAAAAGTGTTTATTTCTGTATTTCAAAATGATTTAGAGTTTGTTTATGGAAAAGTGTTTATTTCTGTATTTCAATGTTGTAACTTGCTGAAAATTGTCCACAGTGGTCCTATCATCTAGAATAAACAGTACTGCAAAAAATGTCACTTACAGAGTGCATCAAACATGATTTAGAGCTTGTTTATGGAAAAGTGTTTATTTCTGTATTTCAATCTTGCAACTTGCTGAAAACTGTCCACAGTGTTCCTATCATCTAGATTAAACAGTGCTGAAAACAATTCAATTACAGAGTGCTTAAAACATGATTTAGAGCTTGTTTATGGAAAAGTGTTAATTTCTCTATTTCAACATGATTTAGAGCTTGTTCATGGAAAACTGTTTATTCCTGTATTTCAATGTTGCAACTTGCTGAAAATTGTCCACAGTGTTCCTATCTTCTAGATTAAACAGTACTGCAAGAAAATTTACTTCCAGAGTGCATCAAACATGATTTAGGGCTTGTTTATGGAAAAGTGTTTATTTCTGTATTTCAAAATTATTTAGAGCTTGTTGATGGAAAAGTGTTTATTTCTGTATTTCAATGTTGTTACTTGCTGAAAATTGTCCACAGTGTTCCTATCTTCTAGATTAAACAGTACTGCAAAAAATTCACTTCCAGAGTGCATCAAAGATGATTTAGAGCTTGTTTATGGAAATTGTTTATTTCTGTATTTCAATGTTGCAACTTGCTGAAAATTGTCCACAGTGTTCCTATCTTCTAGATTAAACAGTACTGTAAAAAAAATTCACTTCCAGAGTGCATCAAACATGATTTGTAGCTTGTTTATGGAAAAGTGTTTATTTCTTTATTTCAATGTTGCAACTTGCTGAAAATTGTCCACAGTGTTCCCATCTTCTAGATTAAACAGTACTGCAAGAAAATTCACTTCCAGAGTGCATCAAACATGATTTAGAGCTTGTTTATAGAAAAGTGTTTATTTCTGTATTTTAAATGATTTAGAGCTTGTTTATGGAAAAGTGTTTATTTCTGTATTTCAATTTTGCAACTTGCTGAAAACTGTCCACAGTGTTCCTATCATCTAGATTAAACAGTACTGAAAAACAATTCAATTACAGAGTGCTTAAAACATGATTTAGAGCTTGTTTATGGAAAAGTGTTTATTTCTGTATTTCAATGTTGCAACTTGCTGAAAACTGTCCACAGTGTTCCTATCATCTAGATTAAACAGTACTGAAAAACAATTCAATTACAGAGTGCTTAAAACATGATTTAGAGCTTGTTTATGGAAAAGTGTTAATTTCTGTATTTCAACATGATTTAGAGCTTGTTCATGGAAAACTGTTTATTCCTGTATTTCAATGTTGCAACTTGCTGAAAATCGTCCACAGTGTTCCTTTCTTCTAGAATAAACAGTACTGCAAAAAATGTTACTTACAGAGTGCATCAAACATGATTTAGAGCTTGTTTATGGAAAAGTGTTTATTTCTGTATTTCAATGTTGCAACTTGCTGAAAACTGTCCACAGTGTTCCTATCATCTAGATTAAACAGTACTGAAAAACAATTCAATTACAGAGTGCTTAAAACATGATTTAGAGCTTGTTTATGGAAAAGTGTTAATTTCTGTATTTCAACATGATTTAGAGCTTGTTTATGGAAAAGTGTTTATTTCTGTATTTCAATGTTGCAACTTGCTGAAAACTGTCCACAGTGTTCCTATCATCTAGATTAAACAGTACTGAAAAACAATTCAATTACAGAGTGCTTAAAACATGATTTAGAGTTTGTTTATGGAAAAGTGTTTATTTCTGTATTTCAATGTTGTAACTTGCTGAAAATTGTCCACAGTGTTCCTATCATCTAGAATAAACAGTACTGCAAAAAATGTCACTTACAGAGTGCATCAAACATGATTTAGAGCTTGTTTATGGAAAAGTGTTTATTTCTGTATTTCAATGTTGCAACTTGCTGAAAACTGTCCACAGTGTTCCTATCATCTAGAATAAACAGTACTGCAAAAAATGTCACTTACAGCGTGCATCAAACATGATTTAGAGCTTGTTTATGGAAAAGTGTTTATTTCTGTATTTCAATGTTGCAACTTGCTGAAACCTGTCCACAGTGTTCCTATCATCTAGATTAAACAGTACTGAAAAACAATTCAATTACAGAGTGCTTAAAACATGATTTAGAGCTTGTTTATGGAAAAGTGTTAATTTCTGTATTTCAACATGATTTAGAGCTTGTTCATGGAAAACTGTTTATTCCTGTATTTCAATGTTGCAACTTGCTGAAAATTGTCCACAGTGTTCCTATCATCTAGAATAAACAGTACTGCAAAAAATGTTACTTACAGAGTGCATCAAACATGATTTAGAGCTTGTTTATGGAAAAGTGTTTATTTCTGTATTTCAATGTTGCAACTTGCTGAAAACTGTCCACAGTGTTCCTATCATCTAGATTAAACAGTACTGAAAAACAATTCAATTACAGAGTGCTTAAAACATGATTTAGAGTTTGTTTATGGAAAAGTGTTTATTTCTGTATTTCAAACATGATTTAGAGCTTGTTTATGGAAAAGTGTTTATTTCTGTATTTCAATGTTGCAACTTGCTGAAAACTGTCCACAGTGTTCCTATCATCTAGATTAAACAGTACTGAAAAACAATTCAATTACAGAGTGCTTAAAACATGATTTAGAGCTTGTTTATGGAAAAGTGTTAATTTCTGTATTTCAACATGATTTAGAGCTTGTTCATGGAAAACTGTTTATTCCTGTATTTCAATGTTGCAACTTGCTGAAAATTGTCCACAGTGTTCCTATCATCTAGAATAAACAGTACTGCAAAAAATGTTACTTACAGAGTGCATCAAACATGATTTAGAGCTTGTTTATGGAAAACTGTTTATTTCTGTATTTCAATGTTGCAACTTGCTGAAAACTGTCCACAGTGTTCCTATCATCTAGATTAAACAGTACTGAAAAACAATTCAATTACAGAGTGCTTAAAACATGATTTAGAGCTTGTTTATGGAAAAGTGTTAATTTCTGTATTTCAACATGATTTAGAGCTTGTTCATGGAAAACTGGTTATTCCTGTATTTCAATGTTGCAACTTGCTGGAAATTGTCCACAGTGTTCCTATCATCTAGAATAAACAGTACTGCAAAAAATGTTACTTACAGAGTGCATCAAACATGATTTAGAGCTTGTTCATGGAAAAGTGTTTATTTCTGTATTTCAATGTTGCAAATTGCTGAAAACTGTCCACAGTGTTCCTATCATCTAGATTAAACAGTACTGAAAAACAATTCAATTACAGAGTGCTTAAAACATGATTTAGAGTTTGTTTATGGAAAAGTGTTTATTTCTGTATTTCAAACATGATTTAGAGCTTGTTTATGGAAAAGTGTTTATTTCTGTATTTCAATGTTGCAACTTGCTGAAAACTGTCCACAGTGTTCCTATCATCTAGATTAAACAGTACTGAAAAACAATTCAATTACAGAGTGCTTAAAACATGATTTAGAGCTTGTTTATGGAAAAGTGTTAATTTCTGTATTTCAACATGATTTAGAGCTTGTTCATGGAAAACTGTTTATTCCTGTATTTCAATGTTGCAACTTGCTGAAAATTGTCCACAGTGTTCCTATCATCTAGAATAAACAGTACTGCAAAAAATGTTACTTACAGAGTGCATCAAACATGATTTAGAGCTTGTTTATGGAAAAGTGTTTATTTCTGTATTTCAATGTTGCAACTTGCTGAAAACTGTCCACAGTGTTCCTATCATCTAGATTAAACAGTACTGAAAAACAATTCAATTACAGAGTGCTTAAAACATGATTTAGAGCTTGTTTATGGAAAAGTGTTAATTTCTGTATTTCAACATGATTTAGAGCTTGTTCATGGAAAACTGTTTATTCCTGTATTTCAATGTTGCAACTTGCTGAAAATTGTCCACAGTGTTCCTATCATCTAGAATAAACAGTACTGCAAAAAAATGTTACTTACAGAGTGCATCAAACATGATTTAGAGCTTGTTCATGGAAAAGTGTTTATTTCTGTATTACAATGTTGCAAATTGCTGAAAACTGTCCACAGTGTTCCTATCATCTAGATTAAACAGTACTGAAAAACAATTCAATTACAGAGTGCTTAAAACATGATTTAGAGTTTGTTTATGGAAAAGTGTTTATTTCTGTATTTCAAACATGATTTAGAGCTTGTTTATGGAAAAGTGTTTATTTCTGTATTTCAATGTTGCAACTTGCTGAAAACTGTCCACAGTGTTCCTATCATCTAGATTAAACAGTACTGAAAAACAATTCAATTACAGAGTGCTTAAAACATGATTTAGAGCTTGTTTATGGAAAAGTGTTAATTTCTGTATTTCAACATGATTTAGAGCTTGTTCATGGAAAACTGTTTATTCCTGTATTTCAATGTTGCAACTTGCTGAAAATTGTCCACAGTGTTCCTATCATCTAGAATAAACAGTACTGCAAAAAATGTTACTTACAGAGTGCATCAAACATGATTTAGAGCTTGTTTATGGAAAAGTGTTTATTTCTGTATTTCAATGTTGCAACTTGCTGAAAACTGTCCACAGTGTTCCTATCATCTAGATTAAACAGTACTGAAAAACAATTCAATTACAGAGTGCTTAAAACATGATTTAGAGCTTGTTTATGGAAAAGTGTTAATTTCTGTATTTCAACATGATTTAGAGCTTGTTCATGGAAAACTGTTTATTCCTGTATTTCAATGTTGCAACTTGCTGAAAATTGTCCACAGTGTTCCTATCATCTAGAATAAACAGTACTGCAAAAAAATGTTACTTACAGAGTGCATCAAACATGATTTAGAGCTTGTTCATGGAAAAGTGTTTATTTCTGTATTACAATGTTGCAAATTGCTGAAAACTGTCCACAGTGTTCCTATCATCTAGATTAAACAGTACTGAAAAACAATTCAATTACAGAGTGCTTAAAACTTGATTTAGAGTTTGTTTATGGAAAAGTGTTTATTTCTGTATTTCAAACATGATTCAGAGCTTGTTTATGGAAAAATGTTTATTTCTGTATTTCAATGTTGCAACTTGCTGAAAATTGTCCACAGTGTTCCTATCTTGTAGATTAAACAGTACTGCAAGAAAATTCACTTCCAGAGTGCATCAAACATGATTTAGAGCTTGTTTATGGAAAAGTGTTTATTTCTGTATTTCAATGTTGCAACTTGCTGAAAACTGTCCACAGTGTTCCTATCATCTAGATTAAACAGTACTGAAAAACAATTCAATTACAGAGTGCTTAAAACATGATTTAGAGCTTGTTTATGGAAAAGTGTTTATTTCTGTATTTCAAAATGATTTAGAGTTTGTTTATGGAAAAGTGTTTATTTCTGTATTTCAATGTTGTAACTCGCTGAAAATTGTCCACAGTGTTCCTATCATCTAGAATAAACAGTACTGCAAAAAATGTCACTTACAGAGTGCATCAAACATGATTTAGAGCTTGTTTATGGAAAAGTGTTTATTTCTGTATTTCAATGTTGCAACTTGCTGAAAACTGTCCACAGTGTTCCTATCATCTAGATTAAACAGTACTGAAAAACAATTCAATTACAGAGTGCTTAAAACATGATTTAGAGCTTGTTTATGGAAAAGTGTTTATTTCTGTATTTCAATGTTGCAACTTGCTGAAAACTGTCCACAGTGTTCCTATCATCTAGATTAAACAGTACTGAAAAACAATTCAATTACAGAGTGCTTAAAACATGATTTAGAGCTTGTTTATGGAAAAGTGTTAATTTCTGTATTTCAACATGATTTAGAGCTTGTTCATGGAAAACTGTTTATTCCTGTATTTCAATGTTGCAACTTGCTGAAAATTGTCCACAGTGTTCCTATCATCTAGAATAAACAGTACTGCAAAAAATGTTACTTACAGAGTGCATCAAACATGATTTAGAGCTTGTTTATGGAAAAGTGTTTATTTCTGTATTTCAATGTTGCAACTTGCTGAAAACTGTCCACAGTGTTCCTATCATCTAGATTAAACAGTAGTGAAAAACAATTCAATTACAGAGTGCTTAAAACATGATTTAGAGTTTGTTTATGGAAAAGTGTTTATTTCTGTATTTCAAACATGATTTAGAGCTTGTTTATGGAAAAATGTTTATTTCTGTATTTCAATGTTGCAACTTGCTGAAAATTGTCCACAGTGTTACTATCTTCTAGATTAAACAGTACTGCAAGAAAATTTACTTCCAGAGTGCATCAAACATGATTTAGAGCTTGTTTATGGAAAAGTGTTTATTTCTGTATTTCAATGTTGCAACTTGCTGAAAACTGTCCACAGTGTTCCTATCATCTAGATTAAACAGTACTGAAAAACAATTCGATTACAGAGTGCTTAAAACATGATTTAGAGCTTGTTTATGGAAAAGTGTTTATTTCTGTATTTCAAAATGATTTAGAGTTTGTTTATGGAAAAGTGTTTATTTCTGTATTTCAAAATGATTTAGAGCTTGTTCATGGAAAAGTGTTTATTTCTGTATTTCAATGTTGTTACTTGCTGAAAATTGTCCACAGTGTTCCTATCTTCTAGATTAAACAGTTCTGCAAAAAATTCACTTCCAGAGTGCATCAAAGATGATTTAGAGCTTGTTTATGGAAAAGTGTTTATTTCTGTATTTCAATGTTGCAACTTGCTGAAAATTGTCCACAGTGTTCCTATCTTCTAGATTAAACAGTACTGTAAAAACATTCACTTCCAGAGTGCATCAAACATGATCTGTAGCTTGTTTATGGAAAAGTGTTTATTTCTGTATTTCAATGTTGCAACTTGCTGAAAATTGTCCACAGTGTTCCCATCTTCTAGATTAAACAGTACTGCAAGAAAATTCTTTTCCAGAGTGCATCAAACATGATTTAGAGCTTGTTTATAGAAAAGTGTTTATTTCTGTATTTTAAATGATTTAGAGCTTGTTTATGGAAAAGTGTTTATTTCTGTATTTCAATGTTGCAACTTGCTGAAAACTGTCCACAGTGTTCCTATCATCTAGATTAAACAGTACTGAAAAACAATTCAATTACAGAGTGCTTAAAACATGATTTAAAGGTTGTTTATGGAAAAGTGTTAATTTCTGTATTTCAACATGATTTAGAGCTTGTTCATGGAAAACTGTTTATTCCTGTATTTCAATGTTACAACTTGCTGAAAATTGTCCACAGTGTTCCTATCATCTAGAATAAACAGTACTGCAAAAAATGTTACTTACAGAGTGCATCAAACATGATTTAGAGCTTGTTTATGGAAAAGTGTTTATTTCTGTATTTCAACATGATTTAGAGCTTGTTCATGGAAAACTGTTTATTCCTGTATTTCAATGTTGCAACTTGCTGAAAATTGTCCACAGTGTTCCTATCATCTAGATTAAACAGTACTGCAAGAAAATTTACTTCCAGAGTGCATCAAACATGATTTAGAGCTTGTTTATAGAAAAGTTTTTATTTCTGTATTTTAAATGATTTAGAGCTTGTTTATGGAAAAGTGTTTATTTCTGTATTTCAAAATGATTTAGAGCTGGTTTATGGAAAAGTGTTTATTTCTGTATTTCAATGTTGTAACTTGCTGAAAATTGTCCACAGTGTTCCTATCATCTAGAATAAACAGTACTGCAAAAAATGTCACTTACAGAGTGCATCAAACATGATTTAGAGCTTGTTTATGGAAAAGTGTTTATTTCTGTATTTCAAAATGATTTAGAGTTTGTTTATGGAAAAGTGTTTATTTCTGTATTTCAATGTTGTAACTTGCTGAAAATTGTCCACAGTGTTCCTATCATCTAGAATAAACAGTACTGCAAAAAATGTCATTTCCAGAGTGCATCAAACATGATTTAGAGCTTGTTTATGGAAAAGTGTTTATTTCTGTATTTCAATGTTGCAACTTGCTGAAAACTGTCCACAGTGTTCCTATCATCTAGATTAAACAGTAGTGGAAAAAAATCAATTACAGAGTGCTTAAAACATGATTTAGAGCTTGTTTATGGAAAAGTGTTTATTTCTGTATTTCAAAATGATTTAGAGCTTTTTTATGGAAAAGTGTTTATTTCTGTATTTCAATGTTGCAACTTGCTGAAAACTGTCCACAGTGTTCCTATCATCTAGATTAAACAGTACTGAAAAACAATTCAATTACAGAGTGCTTAAAACATGATTTAAAGCTTGTTTATGGAAAAGTGTTAATTTCTGTATTTCAACATGATTTAGAGCTTGTTCATGGAAAACTGTTTATTCCTGTATTTCAATGTTGCAACTTGCTGAAAATTGTCCACAGTGTTCCTATCATCTAGAATAAACAGTACTGCAAAAAATGTTACTTACAGAGTGCATCAAACATGATTTAGAGCTTGTTTATGGAAAAGTGTTTATTTCTGTATTTCAACATGATTTAGAGCTTGTTCATGGAAAACTGTTTATTCCTGTATTTCAATGTTGCAACTTGCTGAAAATTGTCCACAGTGTTCCTATCATCTAGATTAAACAGTACTGCAAGAAAATTTACTTCCAGAGTGCATCAAACATGATTTAGAGCTTGTTTATAGAAAAGTTTTTATTTCTGTATTTTAAATGATTTAGAGCTTGTTTATGGAAAAGTGTTTATTTCTGTATTTCAAAATGATTTAGAGCTGGTTTATGGAAAAGTGTTTATTTCTGTATTTCAATGTTGTAACTTGCTGAAAATTGTCCACAGTGTTCCTATCATCTAGAATAAACAGTACTGCAAAAAATGTCACTTACAGAGTGCATCAAACATGATTTAGAGCTTGTTTATGGAAAAGTGTTTATTTCTGTATTTCAAAATGATTTAGAGTTTGTTTATGGAAAAGTGTTTATTTCTGTATTTCAATGTTGTAACTTGCTGAAAACTGTCCACAGTGTTCCTATCATCTAGATTAAACAGTAGTGGGAAAAAATCAATTACAGAGTGCTTAAAACATGATTTAGAGCTTGTTTATGGAAAAGTGTTTATTTCTGTATTTCAAAATGATTTAGAGCTTTTTTATGGAAAAGTGTTTATTTCTGTATTTCAATGTTGTAACTTGCTGAAAATTGTCCACAGTGTTCCTATCATCTAGATTAAACAGTACTGCAAGAAAATTTACTTCCAGAGTGCATCAAACATGATTTAGAGCTTGTTTATAGAAAAGTTTTTATTTCTGTATTTTAAATGATTTAGAGCTTGTTTATGGAAAAGTGTTTATTTCTGTATTTCAAAATGATTTAGAGCTTGTTTATGGAAAAGTGTTTATTTCTGTATTTCAATGTTGTAACTTGCTGAAAATTGTCCACAGTGTTCCTATCATCTAGAATAAACAGTACTGCAAAAAATGTCACTTACAGAGTGCATCAAACATGATTTAGAGCTTGTTTATGGAAAAGTGTTTATTTCTGTATTTCAATGATGCAACTTGCTGAAAACTGTCCACAGTGTTCCTATCATCTAGATTAAACAGTACTGAAAAACAATTCAATTACAGAGTGCTTAAAACATGATTTAGAGCTTGTTTATGGAAAAGTGTTTATTTCTGTATTTCAATGTTGCAACTTGCTGAAAACTGTCCACAGTGTTCCTATCATCTAGATTAAACAGTACTGAAAAACAATTCAATTACAGAGTGCTTAAAACATGATTTAGAGCTTGTTTATGGAAAAGTGTTAATTTCTGTATTTCAACATGATTTAGAGCTTGTTCATGGAAAACTGTTTATTCCTGTATTTCAATGTTGCAACTTGCTGAAAATTGTCCACAGTGTTCCTATCATCTAGAATAAACAGTACTGCAAAAAATGTTACTTACAGAGTGCATCAAACATGATTTAGAGCTTGTTTATGGAAAAGTGTTTATTTCTGTATTTCAATGTTGCAACTTGCTGAAAACTGTCCACAGTGTTCCTATCATCTAGATTAAACAGTACTGAAAAACAATTCAATTACAGAGTGCTTAAAACATGATTTAAAGCTTGTTTATGGAAAAGTGTTAATTTCTGTATTTCAACATGATTTAGAGCTAGTTCATGGAAAACTGTTTATTCCTGTATTTCAAAGTTGCAACTTGCTGAAAATTGTCCACAGTGTTCCTATCATCTAGCATAAACAGTACTGCAAAAAATGTTACTTACAGAGTGCATCAAACATGATTTAGAGCTTGTTTATGGAAAAGTGTTTATTTCTGTATTTCAACATGATTTAGAGCTTGTTCATGGAAAACTGTTTATTCCTGTATTTCAATGTTGCAACTTGCTGAAAATTGTCCACAGTGTTCCTATCATCTAGATTAAACAGTACTGCAAGAAAATTTACTTCCAGAGTGCATCAAACATGATTTAGAGCTTGTTTATAGAAAAGTTTTTATTTCTGTATTTTAAATGATTTAGAGCTTGTTTATGGAAAAGTGTTTATTTCTGTATTTCAAAATGATTTAGAGCTGGTTCATGGAAAAGTGTTTATTTCTGTATTTCAAAATGATTTAGAGTTTGTTTATGGAAAAGTGTTTATTTCTGTATTTCAATGTTGTAACTTGCTGAAAATTGTCCACAGTGTTCCTATCATCTAGAATAAACAGTACTGCAAAAAATGTCACTTCCAGAGTGCATCAAACATGATTTAGAGCTTGTTTATGGAAAAGTGTTTATTTCTGTATTTCAATGTTGCAACTTGCTGAAAACTGTCCACAGTGTTCCTATCATCTAGATTAAACAGTAGTGGAAAAAAATCAATTACAGAGTGCTTAAAACATGATTTAGAGCTTGTTTATGGAAAAGTGTTTATTTCTGTATTTCAAAATGATTTAGAGCTTTTTTATGGAAAAGTGTTTATTTCTGTATTTCAATGTTGTAACTTGCTGAAAATTGTCCTACAGTGTTCCTATCATCTAGATTAAACAGTACTGCAAGAAAATTTACTTCCAGAGTGCATCAAACATGATTTAGAGCTTGTTTATAGAAAAGTTTTTATTTCTGTATTTTAAATGATTTAGAGCTTGTTTATGGAAAAGTGTTTATTTCTGTATTTCAAAATGATTTAGAGTTTGTTTATGGAAAAGTGTTTATTTCTGTATTTCAATGTTGTAACTCGCTGAAAATTGTCCACAGTGTTCCTATCATCTAGAATAAACAGTACTGCAAAAAATGTCACTTACAGAGTGCATCAAACATGATTTAGAGCTTGTTTATGGAAAAGTGTTTATTTCTGTATTTCAATGTTGCAACTTGCTGAAAACTGTCCACAGTGTTCCTATCATCTAGATTAAACAGTACTGAAAAACAATTCAATTACAGAGTGCTTAAAACATGATTTAGAGCTTGTTTATGGAAAAGTGTTTATTTCTGTATTTCAATGTTGCAACTTGCTGAAAACTGTCCACAGTGTTCCTATCATCTAGATTAAACAGTACTGAAAAACAATTCAATTACAGAGTGCTTAAAACATGATTTAGAGCTTGTTTATGGAAAAGTGTTAATTTCTGTATTTCAACATGATTTAGAGCTTGTTCATGGAAAACTGTTTATTCCTGTATTTCAATGTTGCAACTTGCTGAAAATTGTCCACAGTGTTCCTATCATCTAGAATAAACAGTACTGCAAAAAATGTTACTTACAGAGTGCATCAAACATGATTTAGAGCTTGTTTATGGAAAAGTGTTTATTTCTGTATTTCAATGTTGCAACTTGCTGAAAACTGTCCACAGTGTTCCTATCATCTAGATTAAACAGTACTGAAAAACAATTCAATTACAGAGTGCTTAAAACATGATTTAGAGTTTGTTTATGGAAAAGTGTTTATTTCTGTATTTCAAACATGATTTAGAGCTTGTTTATGGAAAAATGTTTATTTCTGTATTTCAATGTTGCAACTTGCTGAAAATTGTCCACAGTGTTACTATCTTCTAGATTAAACAGTACTGCAAGAAAATTTACTTCCAGAGTGCATCAAACATGATTTAGAGCTTGTTTATGGAAAAGTGTTTATTTCTGTATTTCAATGTTGCAACTTGCTGAAAACTGTCCACAGTGTTCCTATCATCTAGATTAAACAGTACTGAAAAACAATTCGATTACAGAGTGCTTAAAACATGATTTAGAGCTTGTTTATGGAAAAGTGTTTATTTCTGTATTTCAAAATGATTTAGAGTTTGTTTATGGAAAAAGTGTTTATTTCTGTATTTCAAAATGATTTAGAGCTTGTTCATGGAAAAGTGTTTATTTCTGTATTTCAATGTTGTTACTTGCTGAAAATTGTCCACAGTGTTCCTATCTTCTAGATTAAACAGTTCTGCAAAAAATTCACTTCCAGAGTGCATCAAAGATGATTTAGAGCTTGTTTATGGAAAAGTGTTTATTTCTGTATTTCAATGTTGCAACTTGCTGAAAATTGTCCACAGTGTTACTATCTTCTAGATTAAACAGTACTGCAAGAAAATTTACTTCCAGAGTGCATCAAACATGATTTAGAGCTTGTTTATGGAAAAGTGTTTATTTCTGTATTTCAATGTTGCAACTTGCTGAAAACTGTCCACAGTGTTCCTATCATCTAGATTAAACAGTACTGAAAAACAATTCGATTACAGAGTGCTTAAAACATGATTTAGAGCTTGTTTATGGAAAAGTGTTTATTTCTGTATTTCAAAATGATTTAGAGTTTGTTTATGGAAAAAGTGTTTATTTCTGTATTTCAAAATGATTTAGAGCTTGTTCATGGAAAAGTGTTTATTTCTGTATTTCAATGTTGTTACTTGCTGAAAATTGTCCACAGTGTTCCTATCTTCTAGATTAAACAGTTCTGCAAAAAATTCACTTCCAGAGTGCATCAAAGATGATTTAGAGCTTGTTTATGGAAAAGTGTTTATTTCTGTATTTCAATGTTGCAACTTGCTGAAAATTGTCCACAGTGTTCCTATCTTCTAGATTAAACAGTACTGTAAAAACATTCACTTCCAGAGTGCATCAAACATGATCTGTAGCTTGTTTATGGAAAAGTGTTTATTTCTGTATTTCAATGTTGCAACTTGCTGAAAATTGTCCACAGTGTTCCCATCTTCTAGATTAAACAGTACTGCAAGAAAATTCTTTTCCAGAGTGCATCAAACATGATTTAGAGCTTGTTTATAGAAAAGTGTTTATTTCTGTATTTTAAATGATTTAGAGCTTGTTTATGGAAAAGTGTTTATTTCTGTATTTCAATGTTGCAACTTGCTGAAAACTGTCCACAGTGTTCCTATCATCTAGATTAAACAGTACTGAAAAACAATTCAATTACAGAGTGCTTAAAACATGATTTAAAGCTTGTTTATGGAAAAGTGTTTATTTCTGTATTTCAATGTTGCAACTTGCTGAAAATTGTCCACAGTGTTCCTATCATCTAGAATAAACAGTACTGCAAAAAATGTTACTTACAGAGTGCATCAAACATGATTTAGAGCTTGTTTATGGAAAAGTGTTTATTTCTGTATTTCAACATGATTTAGAGCTTGTTCATGGAAAACTGTTTATTCCTGTATTTCAATGTTGCAACTTGCTGAAAATTGTCCACAGTGTTCCTATCATCTAGATTAAACAGTACTGCAAGAAAATTTACTTCCAGAGTGCATCAAACATGATTTAGAGCTTGTTTATAGAAAAGTTTTTATTTCTGTATTTTAAATGATTTAGAGCTTGTTTATGGAAAAGTGTTTATTTCTGTATTTCAAAATGATTTAGAGTTTGTTTATGGAAAAGTGTTTATTTCTGTATTTCAATGTTGTAACTTGCTGAAAATTGTCCACAGTGTTCCTATCATCTAGAATAAACAGTACTGCAAAAAATGTCACTTCCAGAGTGCATCAAACATGATTTAGAACTTGTTTATGGAAAAGTGTTTATTTCTGTATTTCAATGTTGCAACTTGCTGAAAACTGTCCACAGTGTTCCTATCATCTAGATTAAACAGTAGTGGAAAAAAATCAATTACAGAGTGCTTAAAACATGATTTAGAGCTTGTTTATGGAAAAGTGTTTATTTCTGTATTTCAAAATGATTTAGAGCTTTTTTATGGAAAAGTGTTTATTTCTGTATTTCAATGTTGCAACTTGCTGAAAACTGTCCACAGTGTTCCTATCATCTAGATTAAACAGTACTGAAAAACAATTCAATCACAGAGTGCTTAAAACATGATTTAAAGCTTGTTTATGGAAAAGTGTTAATTTCTGTATTTCAACATGATTTAGAGCTTGTTCATGGAAAACTGTTTATTCCTGTATTTCAATGTTGCAACTTGCTGAAAATTGTCCACAGTGTTCCTATCATCTAGATTAAACAGTACTGCAAGAAAATTTACTTCCAGAGTGCATCAAACATGATTTAGAGCTTGTTTATAGAAAAGTTTTTATTTCTGTATTTTAAATGATTTAGAGCTTGTTTATGGAAAAGTGTTTATTTCTGTATTTCAAAATGATTTAGAGCTTGTTTATGGAAAAGTGTTTATTTCTGTATTTCAATGTTGTAACTTGCTGAAAATTGTCCACAGTGTTCCTATCATCTAGAATAAACAGTACTGCAAAAAATGTCACTTACAGAGTGCATCAAACATGATTTAGAGCTTGTTTATGGAAAAGTGTTTATTTCTGTATTTCAATGATGCAACTTGCTGAAAACTGTCCACAGTGTTCCTATCATCTAGATTAAACAGTACTGAAAAACAATTCAATTACAGAGTGCTTAAAACATGATTTAGAGCTTGTTTATGGAAAAGTGTTTATTTCTGTATTTCAATGTTGCAACTTGCTGAAAACTGTCCACAGTGTTCCTATCATCTAGATTAAACAGTACTGAAAAACAATTCAATTACAGAGTGCTTAAAACATGATTTAGAGCTTGTTTATGGAAAAGTGTTAATTTCTGTATTTCAACATGATTTAGAGCTTGTTCATGGAAAACTGTTTATTCCTGTATTTCAATGTTGCAACTTGCTGAAAATTGTCCACAGTGTTCCTATCATCTAGAATAAACAGTACTGCAAAAAATGTTACTTACAGAGTGCATCAAACATGATTTAGAGCTTGTTTATGGAAAAGTGTTTATTTCTGTATTTCAATGTTGCAACTTGCTGAAAACTGTCCACAGTGTTCCTATCATCTAGATTAAACAGTACTGAAAAACAATTCAATTACAGAGTGCTTAAAACATGATTTAGAGCTTGTTTATGGAAAAGTGTTTATTTCTGTATTTCAATGTTGCAACTTGCTGAAAACTGTCCACAGTGTTCCTATCATCTAGATTAAACAGTACTGAAAAACAATTCAATTACAGAGTGCTTAAAACATGATTTAGAGCTTGTTTATGGAAAATTGTTAATTTCTGTATTTCAACATGATTTAGAGCTTGTTCATGGAAAACTGTTTATTCCTGTATTTCAATGTTGCAACTTGCTGAAAATTGTCCACAGTGTTCCTATCATCTAGAATAAACAGTACTGCAAAAAATGTTACTTACAGAGTGCATCAAACATGATTTAGAGCTTGTTTATGGAAAACTGTTTATTTCTGTATTTCAATGTTGCAACTTGCTGAAAACTGTCCACAGTGTTCCTATCATCTAGATTAAACAGTACTGAAAAACAATTCAATTACAGAGTGCTTAAAACATGATTTAGAGCTTGTTCATGGAAAACTGGTTATTCCTGTATTTCAATGTTGCAACTTGCTGAAAATTGTCCACAGTGTTCCTATCATCTAGAATAAACAGTACTGCAAAAAATGTTACTTACAGAGTGCATCAAACATGATTTAGAGCTTGTTCATGGAAAAGTGTTTATTTCTGTATTTCAATGTTGCAAATTGCTGAAAACTGTCCACAGTGTTCCTATCATCTAGATTAAACAGTACTGAAAAACAATTCAATTACAGAGTGCTTAAAACATGATTTAGAGTTTGTTTATGGAAAAGTGTTTATTTCTGTATTTCAAACATGATTTAGAGCTTGTTTATGGAAAAATGTTTATTTCTGTATTTCAATGTTGCAACTTGCTGAAAATTGTCCACAGTGTTACTATCTTCTAGATTAAACAGTACTGCAAGAAAATTTACTTCCAGAGTGCATCAAACATGATTTAGAGCTTGTTTATGGAAAAGTGTTTATTTCTGTATTTCAATGTTGCAACTTGCTGAAAACTGTCCACAGTGTTCCTATCATCTAGAATAAACAGTACTGCAAAAAATGTCACTTACAGAGTGCATCAAACATGATTTAGAGCTTGTTTATGGAAAAGTGTTTATTTCTGTATTTCAAAATGATTTAGAGTTTGTTTATGGAAAAGTGTTTATTTCTGTATTTCAATGTTGTAACTTGCTGAAAATTGTCCACAGTGTTCCTATCATCTAGAATAAACAGTACTGCAAAAAATGTCACTTCCAGAGTGCATCAAACATGATTTAGAACTTGTTTATGGAAAAGTGTTTATTTCTGTATTTCAATGTTGCAACTTGCTGAAAACTGTCCACAGTGTTCCTATCATCTAGATTAAACAGTAGTGGAAAGAAATCAATTACAGAGTGCTTAAAACATGATTTAGAGCTTGTTTATGGAAAAGTGTTTATTTCTGTATTTCAAAATGATTTAGAGCTTTTTTATGGAAAAGTGTTTATTTCTGTATTTCAATGTTGCAACTTGCTGAAAACTGTCCACAGTGTTCCTATCATCTAGATTAAACAGTACTGAAAAACAATTCAATTACAGAGTGCTTAAAACATGATTTAAAGCTTGTTTATGGAAAAGTGTTAATTTCTGTATTTCAACATGATTTAGAGCTTGTTCATGGAAAACTGTTTATTCCTGTATTTCAATGTTGCAACTTGCTGAAAATTGTCCACAGTGTTCCTATCATCTAGATTAAACAGTACTGCAAGAAAATTTACTTCCAGAGTGCATCAAACATGATTTAGAGCTTGTTTATAGAAAAGTTTTTATTTCTGTATTTTAAATGATTTAGAGCTTGTTTATGGAAAAGTGTTTATTTCTGTATTTCAAAATGATTTAGAGCTTGTTTATGGAAAAGTGTTTATTTCTGTATTTCAATGTTGTAACTTGCTGAAAATTGTCCACAGTGTTCCTATCATCTAGAATAAACAGTACTGCAAAAAATGTCACTTACAGAGTGCATCAAACATGATTTAGAGCTTGTTTATGGAAAAGTGTTTATTTCTGTATTTCAATGATGCAACTTGCTGAAAACTGTCCACAGTGTTCCTATCATCTAGATTAAACAGTACTGAAAAACAATTCAATTACAGAGTGCTTAAAACATGATTTAGAGCTTGTTTATGGAAAAGTGTTTATTTCTGTATTTCAATGTTGCAACTTGCTGAAAACTGTCCACAGTGTTCCTATCATCTAGATTAAACAGTACTGAAAAACAATTCAATTACAGAGTGCTTAAAACATGATTTAGAGCTTGTTTATGGAAAAGTGTTAATTTCTGTATTTCAACATGATTTAGAGCTTGTTCATGGAAAACTGTTTATTCCTGTATTTCAATGTTGCAACTTGCTGAAAATTGTCCACAGTGTTCCTATCATCTAGAATAAACAGTACTGCAAAAAATGTTACTTACAGAGTGCATCAAACATGATTTAGAGCTTGTTTATGGAAAAGTGTTTATTTCTGTATTTCAATGTTGCAACTTGCTGAAAACTGTCCACAGTGTTCCTATCATCTAGATTAAACAGTACTGAAAAACAATTCAATTACAGAGTGCTTAAAACATGATTTAGAGCTTGTTTATGGAAAAGTGTTTATTTCTGTATTTCAATGTTGCAACTTGCTGAAAACTGTCCACAGTGTTCCTATCATCTAGATTAAACAGTACTGAAAAACAATTCAATTACAGAGTGCTTAAAACATGATTTAGAGCTTGTTTATGGAAAAGTGTTAATTTCTGTATTTCAACATGATTTAGAGCTTGTTCATGGAAAACTGTTTATTCCTGTATTTCAATGTTGCAACTTGCTGAAAATTGTCCACAGTGTTCCTATCATCTAGAATAAACAGTACTGCAAAAAATGTTACTTACAGAGTGCATCAAACATGATTTAGAGCTTGTTTATGGAAAACTGTTTATTTCTGTATTTCAATGTTGCAACTTGCTGAAAACTGTCCACAGTGTTCCTATCATCTAGATTAAACAGTACTGAAAAACAATTCAATTACAGAGTGCTTAAAACATGATTTAGAGCTTGTTCATGGAAAACTGGTTATTCCTGTATTTCAATGTTGCAACTTGCTGAAAATTGTCCACAGTGTTCCTATCATCTAGAATAAACAGTACTGCAAAAAATGTTACTTACAGAGTGCATCAAACATGATTTAGAGCTTGTTCATGGAAAAGTGTTTATTTCTGTATTTCAATGTTGCAAATTGCTGAAAACTGTCCACAGTGTTCCTATCATCTAGATTAAACAGTACTGAAAAACAATTCAATTACAGAGTGCTTAAAACATGATTTAGAGTTTGTTTATGGAAAAGTGTTTATTTCTGTATTTCAAACATGATTTAGAGCTTGTTTATGGAAAAATGTTTATTTCTGTATTTCAATGTTGCAACTTGCTGAAAATTGTCCACAGTGTTACTATCTTCTAGATTAAACAGTACTGCAAGAAAATTTACTTCCAGAGTGCATCAAACATGATTTAGAGCTTGTTTATGGAAAAGTGTTTATTTCTGTATTTCAATGTTGCAACTTGCTGAAAACTGTCCACAGTGTTCCTATCATCTAGATTAAACAGTACTGAAAAACAATTCAATTACAGAGTGCTTAAAACATGATTTAGAGCTTGTTTATGGAAAAGTGTTAATTTCTGTATTTCAACATGATTTAGAGCTTGTTCATGGAAAACTGTTTATTCCTGTATTTCAATGTTGCAACTTGCTGAAAATTGTCCACAGTGTTCCTATCATCTAGAATAAACAGTACTGCAAAAAATGTTACTTACAGAGTGCATCAAACATGATTTAGAGCTTGTTTATGGAAAAGTGTTTATTTCTGTATTTCAATGTTGCAACTTGCTGAAAACTGTCCACAGTGTTCCTATCATCTAGATTAAACAGTACTGAAAAACAATTCAATTACAGAGTGCTTAAAACATGATTTAGAGCTTGTTTATGGAAAAGTGTTTATTTCTGTATTTCAATGTTGCAACTTGCTGAAAACTGTCCACAGTGTTCCTATCATCTAGATTAAACAGTACTGAAAAACAATTCAATTACAGAGTGCTTAAAACATGATTTAGAGCTTGTTTATGGAAAAGTGTTAATTTCTGTATTTCAACATGATTTAGAGCTTGTTCATGGAAAACTGTTTATTCCTGTATTTCAATGTTGCAACTTGCTGAAAATTGTCCACAGTGTTCCTATCATCTAGAATAAACAGTACTGCAAAAAATGTTACTTACAGAGTGCATCAAACATGATTTAGAGCTTGTTTATGGAAAACTGTTTATTTCTGTATTTCAATGTTGCAACTTGCTGAAAACTGTCCACAGTGTTCCTATCATCTAGATTAAACAGTACTGAAAAACAATTCAATTACAGAGTGCTTAAAACATGATTTAGAGCTTGTTCATGGAAAACTGGTTATTCCTGTATTTCAATGTTGCAACTTGCTGAAAATTGTCCACAGTGTTCCTATCATCTAGAATAAACAGTACTGCAAAAAATGTTACTTACAGAGTGCATCAAACATGATTTAGAGCTTGTTCATGGAAAAGTGTTTATTTCTGTATTTCAATGTTGCAAATTGCTGAAAACTGTCCACAGTGTTCCTATCATCTAGATTAAACAGTACTGAAAAACAATTCAATTACAGAGTGCTTAAAACATGATTTAGAGCTTGTTTATGGAAAAGTGTTAATTTCTGTATTTCAACATGATTTAGAGCTTGTTCATGGAAAACTGTTTATTCCTGTATTTCAATGTTGCAACTTGCTGAAAACTGTCCACAGTGTTCCTATCATCCTGAATAAACAGTACTGCAAAAAATGTCACTTACAGAGTGCATCAAACATGCTTTAGAGCTTGTTTATGGAAAAGTGTTTATTTCTGTATTTCAATGTTGCAACTTGCTGAAAACTGTCCACAGTGTTCCTATCATCTAGATTAAACAGTACTGAAAAACAATTCAATTACAGAGTGCTTAAAACATGATTTAGAGCTTGTTTATGGAAAAGTGTTTATTTCTGTATTTCAATGTTGCAACTTGCTGAAAACTGTCCACAGTGTTCCTATCATCTAGATTAAACAGTACTGAAAAACAATTCAATTACAGAGTGCTTAAAACATGATTTAGAGCTTGTTTATGGAAAAGTGTTAATTTCTGTATTTCAACATGATTTAGAGCTTGTTCATGGAAAACTGTTTATTCCTGTATTTCAATGTTGCAACTTGCTGAAAATTGTCCACAGTGTTCCTATCATCTAGAATAAACAGTACTGCAAAAAATGTTACTTACAGAGTGCATCAAACATGATTTAGAGCTTGTTTATGGAAAACTGTTTATTTCTGTATTTCAATGTTGCAACTTGCTGAAAACTGTCCACAGTGTTCCTATCATCTAGATTAAACAGTACTGAAAAACAATTCAATTACAGAGTGCTTAAAACATGATTTAGAGCTTGTTCATGGAAAACTGGTTATTCCTGTATTTCAATGTTGCAACTTGCTGAAAATTGTCCACAGTGTTCCTATCATCTAGAATAAACAGTACTGCAAAAAATGTTACTTACAGAGTGCATCAAACATGATTTAGAGCTTGTTCATGGAAAAGTGTTTATTTCTGTATTTCAATGTTGCAAATTGCTGAAAACTGTCCACAGTGTTCCTATCATCTAGATTAAACAGTACTGAAAAACAATTCAATTACAGAGTGCTTAAAACATGATTTAGAGTTTGTTTATGGAAAAGTGTTTATTTCTGTATTTCAAACATGATTTAGAGCTTGTTTATGGAAAAATGTTTATTTCTGTATTTCAATGTTGCAACTTGCTGAAAATTGTCCACAGTGTTACTATCTTCTAGATTAAACAGTACTGCAAGAAAATTTACTTCCAGAGTGCATCAAACATGATTTAGAGCTTGTTTATGGAAAAGTGTTTATTTCTGTATTTCAATGTTGCAACTTGCTGAAAACTGTCCACAGTGTTCCTATCATCTAGATTAAACAGTACTGAAAAACAATTCAATTACAGAGTGCTTAAAACATGATTTAGAGCTTGTTTATGGAAAAGTGTTAATTTCTGTATTTCAACATGATTTAGAGCTTGTTCATGGAAAACTGTTTATTCCTGTATTTCAATGTTGCAACTTGCTGAAAATTGTCCACAGTGTTCCTATCATCTAGAATAAACAGTACTGCAAAAAATGTTACTTACAGAGTGCATCAAACATGATTTAGAGCTTGTTTATGGAAAAGTGTTTATTTCTGTATTTCAATGTTGCAACTTGCTGAAAACTGTCCACAGTGTTCCTATCATCTAGATTAAACAGTACTGAAAAACAATTCAATTACAGAGTGCTTAAAACATGATTTAGAGCTTGTTTATGGAAAAGTGTTTATTTCTGTATTTCAATGTTGCAACTTGCTGAAAACTGTCCACAGTGTTCCTATCATCTAGATTAAACAGTACTGAAAAACAATTCAATTACAGAGTGCTTAAAACATGATTTAGAGCTTGTTTATGGAAAAGTGTTAATTTCTGTATTTCAACATGATTTAGAGCTTGTTCATGGAAAACTGTTTATTCCTGTATTTCAATGTTGCAACTTGCTGAAAATTGTCCACAGTGTTCCTATCATCTAGAATAAACAGTACTGCAAAAAATGTTACTTACAGAGTGCATCAAACATGATTTAGAGCTTGTTTATGGAAAACTGTTTATTTCTGTATTTCAATGTTGCAACTTGCTGAAAACTGTCCACAGTGTTCCTATCATCTAGATTAAACAGTACTGAAAAACAATTCAATTACAGAGTGCTTAAAACATGATTTAGAGCTTGTTCATGGAAAACTGGTTATTCCTGTATTTCAATGTTGCAACTTGCTGAAAATTGTCCACAGTGTTCCTATCATCTAGAATAAACAGTACTGCAAAAAATGTTACTTACAGAGTGCATCAAACATGATTTAGAGCTTGTTCATGGAAAAGTGTTTATTTCTGTATTTCAATGTTGCAAATTGCTGAAAACTGTCCACAGTGTTCCTATCATCTAGATTAAACAGTACTGAAAAACAATTCAATTACAGAGTGCTTAAAACATGATTTAGAGTTTGTTTATGGAAAAGTGTTTATTTCTGTATTTCAAACATGATTTAGAGCTTGTTTATGGAAAAATGTTTATTTCTGTATTTCAATGTTGCAACTTGCTGAAAATTGTCCACAGTGTTACTATCTTCTAGATTAAACAGTACTGCAAGAAAATTTACTTCCAGAGTGCATCAAACATGATTTAGAGCTTGTTTATGGAAAAGTGTTTATTTCTGTATTTCAATGTTGCAACTTGCTGAAAACTGTCCACAGTGTTCCTATCATCTAGATTAAACAGTACTGAAAAACAATTCGATTACAGAGTGCTTAAAACATGATTTAGAGCTTGTTTATGGAAAAGTGTTTATTTCTGTATTTCAAAATGATTTAGAGTTTGTTTATGGAAAAGTGTTTATTTCTGTATTTCAAAATGATTTAGAGCTTGTTCATGGAAAAGTGTTTATTTCTGTATTTCAATGTTGTTACTTGCTGAAAATTGTCCACAGTGTTCCTATCTTCTAGATTAAACAGTACTGCAAAAAATTCACTTCCAGAGTGCATCAAAGATGATTTAGAGCTTGTTTATGGAAAAGTGTTTATTTCTGTATTTCAATGTTGCAACTTGCTGAAAATTGTCCACAGTGTTCCCATCTTCTAGATTAAACAGTACTGCAAGAAAATTCACTTCCAGAGTGCATCAAACATGATTTAGAGCTTGTTTATAGAAAAGTGTTTATTTCTGTATTTTAAATGATTTAGAGCTTGTTTATGGAAAAGTGTTTATTTCTGTATTTCAATGTTGCAACTTGCTGAAAACTGTCCACAGTGTTCCTATCATCTAGATTAAACAGTACTGAAAAACAATTCAATTACAGAGTGCTTAAAACATGATTTAAAGCTTGTTTATGGAAAAGTGTTAATTTCTGTATTTCAACATGATTTAGAGCTTGTTCATGGAAAACTGTTTATTCCTGTATTTCAATGTTGCAACTTGCTGAAAATTGTCCACAGTGTTCCTATCATCTAGAATAAACAGTACTGCAAAAAATGTTACTTACAGAGTGCATCAAACATGATTTAGAGCTTGTTTATGGAAAACTGTTTATTTCTGTATTTCAATGTTGCAACTTGCTGAAAACTGTCCACAGTGTTCCTATCATCTAGATTAAACAGTACTGAAAAACAATTCAATTACAGAGTGCTTAAAACATGATTTAGAGTTTGTTTATGGAAAAGTGTTTATTTCTGTATTTCAAACATGATTTAGAGCTTGTTTATGGAAAAATGTTTATTTCTGTATTTCAATGTTGCAACTTGCTGAAAATTGTCCACAGTGTTACTATCTTCTAGATTAAACAGTACTGCAAGAAAATTTACTTCCAGAGTGCATCAAACATGATTTAGAGCTTGTTTATGGAAAAGTGTTTATTTCTGTATTTCAATGTTGCAACTTGCTGAAAACTGTCCACAGTGTTCCTATCATCTAGATTAAACAGTACTGAAAAACAATTCGATTACAGAGTGCTTAAAACATGATTTAGAGCTTGTTTATGGAAAAGTGTTTATTTCTGTATTTCAAAATGATTTAGAGTTTGTTTATGGAAAAGTGTTTATTTCTGTACTTCAAAATGATTTAGAGCTTGTTCATGGAAAAGTGTTTATTTCTGTATTTCAATGTTGTTACTTGCTGAAAATTGTCCACAGTGTTCCTATCTTCTAGATTAAACAGTACTGCAAAAAATTCACTTCCAGAGTGCATCAAAGATGATTTAGAGCTTGTTTATGGAAAAGTGTTTATTTCTGTATTTCAATGTTGCAACTTGCTGAAAATTGTCCACAGTGTTCCCATCTTCTAGATTAAACAGTACTGCAAGAAAATTCACTTCCAGAGTGCATCAAACATGATTTAGAGCTTGTTTATAGAAAAGTGTTTATTTCTGTATTTTAAATGATTTAGAGCTTGTTTATGGAAAAGTGTTTATTTCTGTATTTCAATGTTGCAACTTGCTGAAAACTGTCCACAGTGTTCCTATCATCTAGATTAAACAGTACTGAAAAACAATTCAATTACAGAGTGCTTAAAACATGATTTAAAGCTTGTTTATGGAAAAGTGTTAATTTCTGTATTTCAACATGATTTAGAGCTTGTTCATGGAAAACTGTTTATTCCTGTATTTCAATGTTGCAACTTGCTGAAAATTGTCCACAGTGTTCCTATCATCTAGAATAAACAGTACTGCAAAAAATGTTACTTACAGAGTGCATCAAACATGATTTAGAGCTTGTTTATGGAAAAGTGTTTATTTCTGTATTTCAATGTTGCAACTTGCTGAAAACTGTCCACAGTGTTCCTATCATCTAGATTAAACAGTACTGAAAAACAATTCAATTACAGAGTGCTTAAAACATGATTTAGAGCTTGTTTATGGAAAAGTGTTAATTTCTGTATTTCAACATGATTTAGAGCTTGTTCATGGAAAACTGTTTATTCCTGTATTTCAATGTTGCAACTTGCTGAAAATTGTCCACAGTGTTCCTATCATCTAGAATAAACAGTACTGCAAAAAATGTTACTTACAGAGTGCATCAAACATGATTTAGAGCTTGTTTATGGAAAACTGTTTATTTCTGTATTTCAATGTTGCAACTTGCTGAAAACTGTCCACGGTGTTCCCTTCATCTAGATTAAACAGTACTGAAAAACAATTCAATTACAGAGTGCTTAAAACATGATTTAGAGCTTGTTTATGGAAAAGTGTTAATTTCTGTATTTCAACATGATTTAGAGCTTGTTCATGGAAAACTGGTTATTCCTGTATTTCAATGTTGCAACTTGCTGAAAATTGTCCACAGTGTTCCTATCATCTAGAATAAACAGTACTGCAAAAAATGTTACTTACAGAGTGCATCAAACATGATTTAGAGCTTGTTCATGGAAAAGTGTTTATTTCTGTATTTCAATGTTGCAAATTGCTGAAAACTGTCCACAGTGTTCCTATCATCTAGATTAAACAGTACTGAAAAACAATTCAATTACAGAGTGCTTCAAACATGATTTAGAGTTTGTTTATGGAAAAGTGTTTATTTCTGTATTTCAAACATGATTTAGAGCTTGTTTATGGAAAAATGTTTATTTCTGTATTTCAATGTTGCAACTTGCTGAAAATTGTCCACAGTGTTACTATCTTCTAGATTAAACAGTACTGCAAGAAAATTTACTTCCAGAGTGCATCAAACATGATTTAGAGCTTGTTTATGGAAAAGTGTTTATTTCTGTATTTCAATGTTGCAACTTGCTGAAAACTGTCCACAGTGTTCCTATCATCTAGATTAAACAGTACTGAAAAACAATTCGATTACAGAGTGCTTAAAACATGATTTAGAGCTTGTTTATGGAAAAGTGTTTATTTCTGTATTTCAAAATGATTTAGAGCTTGTTCATGGAAAAGTGTTTATTTCTGTATTTCAATGTTGTTACTTGCTGAAAATTGTCCACAGTGTTCCTATCTTCTAGATTAAACAGTACTGCAAAAAATTCACTTCCAGAGTGCATCAAAGATGATTTAGAGCTTGTTTATGGAAAAGTGTTTATTTCTGTATTTCAATGTTGCAAATTGCTGAAAACTGTCCACAGTGTTCCTATCATCTAGATTAAACAGTACTGAAAAACAATTCAATTACAGAGTGCTTAAAACATGATTTAGAGTTTGTTTATGGAAAAGTGTTTATTTCTGTATTTCAAACATGATTTAGAGCTTGTTTATGGAAAAATGTTTATTTCTGTATTTCAATGTTGCAACTTGCTGAAAATTGTCCACAGTGTTACTATCTTCTAGATTAAACAGTACTGCAAGAAAATTTACTTCCAGAGTGCATCAAACATGATTTAGAGCTTGTTTATGGAAAAGTGTTTATTTCTGTATTTCAATGTTGCAACTTGCTGAAAACTGTCCACAGTGTTCCTATCATCTAGATTAAACAGTACTGAAAAACAATTCGATTACAGAGTGCTTAAAACATGATTTAGAGCTTGTTTATGGAAAAGTGTTTATTTCTGTATTTCAAAATGATTTAGAGCTTGTTCATGGAAAAGTGTTTATTTCTGTATTTCAATGTTGCAACTTGCTGAAAATTGTCCACAGTGTTCCTATCTTCTAGATTAAACAGTACTGTAAAAACATTCACTTCCAGAGTGCATCAAACATGATTTAGAGCTTGTTTATGGAAAAGTGTTTATTTCTGTATTTCAATGTTGCAACTTGCTGAAAACTGTCCACAGTGTTCCTATCATCTAGATTAAACAGTACTGAAAAACAATTCAATTACAGAGTGCTTAAAACATGATTTAGAGCTTGTTTATGGAAAAGTGTTTATTTCTGTATTTCAATGTTGCAACTTGCTGAAAACTGTCCACAGTGTTCCTATCATCTAGATTAAACAGTACTGAAAAACAATTCAATTACAGAGTGCTTAAAACATGATTTAGAGCTTGTTTATGGAAAAGTGTTAATTTCTGTATTTCAACATGATTTAGAGCTTGTTCATGGAAAACTGTTTATTCCTGTATTTCAATGTTGCAACTTGCTGAAAATTGTCCACAGTGTTCCTATCATCTAGAATAAACAGTACTGCAAAAAATGTTACTTACAGAGTGCATCAAACATGATTTAGAGCTTGTTTATGGAAAACTGTTTATTTCTGTATTTCAATGTTGCAACTTGCTGAAAACTGTCCACAGTGTTCCTATCATCTAGATTAAACAGTACTGAAAAACAATTCAATTACAGAGTGCTTAAAACATGATTTAGAGCTTGTTCATGGAAAACTGGTTATTCCTGTATTTCAATGTTGCAACTTGCTGAAAATTGTCCACAGTGTTCCTATCATCTAGAATAAACAGTACTGCAAAAAATGTTACTTACAGAGTGCATCAAACATGATTTAGAGCTTGTTCATGGAAAAGTGTTTATTTCTGTATTTCAATGTTGCAAATTGCTGAAAACTGTCCACAGTGTTCCTATCATCTAGATTAAACAGTACTGAAAAACAATTCAATTACAGAGTGCTTAAAACATGATTTAGAGTTTGTTTATGGAAAAGTGTTTATTTCTGTATTTCAAACATGATTTAGAGCTTGTTTATGGAAAAATGTTTATTTCTGTATTTCAATGTTGCAACTTGCTGAAAATTGTCCACAGTGTTACTATCTTCTAGATTAAACAGTACTGCAAGAAAATTTACTTCCAGAGTGCATCAAACATGATTTAGAGCTTGTTTATGGAAAAGTGTTTATTTCTGTATTTCAATGTTGCAACTTGCTGAAAACTGTCCACAGTGTTCCTATCATCTAGATTAAACAGTACTGAAAAACAATTCAATTACAGAGTGCTTAAAACATGATTTAGAGCTTGTTTATGGAAAAGTGTTAATTTCTGTATTTCAACATGATTTAGAGCTTGTTCATGGAAAACTGTTTATTCCTGTATTTCAATGTTGCAACTTGCTGAAAATTGTCCACAGTGTTCCTATCATCTAGAATAAACAGTACTGCAAAAAATGTTATTTACAGAGTGCATCAAACATGATTTAGAGCTTGTTTATGGAAAAGTGTTTATTTCTGTATTTCAATGTTGCAACTTGCTGAAAACTGTCCACAGTGTTCCTATCATCTAGATTAAACAGTACTGAAAAACAATTCAATTACAGAGTGCTTAAAACATGATTTAGAGCTTGTTTATGGAAAAGTGTTTATTTCTGTATTTCAATGTTGCAACTTGCTGAAAACTGTCCACAGTGTTCCTATCATCTAGATTAAACAGTACTGAAAAACAATTCAATTACAGAGTGCTTAAAACATGATTTAGAGCTTGTTTATGGAAAAGTGTTAATTTCTGTATTTCAACATGATTTAGAGCTTGTTCATGGAAAACTGTTTATTCCTGTATTTCAATGTTGCAACTTGCTGAAAATTGTCCACAGTGTTCCTATCATCTAGAATAAACAGTACTGCAAAAAATGTTACTTACAGAGTGCATCAAACATGATTTAGAGCTTGTTTATGGAAAACTGTTTATTTCTGTATTTCAATGTTGCAACTTGCTGAAAACTGTCCACAGTGTTCCTATCATCTAGATTAAACAGTACTGAAAAACAATTCAATTACAGAGTGCTTAAAACATGATTTAGAGCTTGTTCATGGAAAACTGGTTATTCCTGTATTTCAATGTTGCAACTTGCTGAAAATTGTCCACAGTGTTCCTATCATCTAGAATAAACAGTACTGCAAAAAATGTTACTTACAGAGTGCATCAAACATGATTTAGAGCTTGTTCATGGAAAAGTGTTTATTTCTGTATTTCAATGTTGCAAATTGCTGAAAACTGTCCACAGTGTTCCTATCATCTAGATTAAACAGTACTGAAAAACAATTCAATTACAGAGTGCTTAAAACATGATTTAGAGTTTGTTTATGGAAAAGTGTTTATTTCTGTATTTCAAACATGATTTAGAGCTTGTTTATGGAAAAATGTTTATTTCTGTATTTCAATGTTGCAACTTGCTGAAAATTGTCCACAGTGTTACTATCTTCTAGATTAAACAGTACTGCAAGAAAATTTACTTCCAGAGTGCATCAAACATGATTTAGAGCTTGTTTATGGAAAAGTGTTTATTTCTGTATTTCAATGTTGCAACTTGCTGAAAACTGTCCACAGTGTTCCTATCATCTAGATTAAACAGTACTGAAAAACAATTCGATTACAGAGTGCTTAAAACATGATTTAGAGCTTGTTTATGGAAAAGTGTTTATTTCTGTATTTCAAAATGATTTAGAGTTTGTTTATGGAAAAGTGTTTATTTCTGTATTTCAAAATGATTTAGAGCTTGTTCATGGAAAAGTGTTTATTTCTGTATTTCAATGTTGTTACTTGCTGAAAATTGTCCACAGTGTTCCTATCTTCTAGATTAAACAGTACTGCAAAAAATTCACTTCCAGAGTGCATCAAAGATGATTTAGAGCTTGTTTATGGAAAAGTGTTTATTTCTGTATTTCAATGTTGCAACTTGCTGAAAATTGTCCACAGTGTTCCCATCTTCTAGATTAAACAGTACTGCAAGAAAATTCACTTCCAGAGTGCATCAAACATGATTTAGAGCTTGTTTATGAAAAGTGCTTATTTCTGTATTTCAACATGATTTAGAGCTTGTTTATGGAAAAGTGTTTATTTCTGTATTTCAATGTTGCAACTTGCTGGAAACTGTCCACAGTGTTCCTATCATCCTGATTAAACAGTACTGAAAAACAATTCAATTACAGAGTGCTTAAAACATGATTTAAAGCTTGTTTATGGAAAAGTGTTAATTTCTGTATTTCAACATGATTTAGAGCTTGTTCATGGAAAACTGTTTATTCCTGTATTTCAATGTTGCAACTTGCTGAAAATTGTCCACAGTGTTCCTATCATCTAGAATAAACAGTACTGCAAAAAATGTTACTTACAGAGTGCATCAAACATGATTTAGAGCTTGTTTATGGAAAAGTGTTTATTTCTGTATTTCAATGTTGCAACTTGCTGAAAACTGTCCACAGTGTTCCTATCATCTAGATTAAACAGTACTGAAAAACAATTCAATTACAGAGTGCTTAAAACATGATTTAGAGCTTGTTTATGGAAAAGTGTTAATTTCTGTATTTCAACATGATTTAGAGCTTGTTCATGGAAAACTGTTTATTCCTGTATTTCAATGTTGCAACTTGCTGAAAATTGTCCACAGTGTTCCTATCATCTAGAATAAACAGTACTGCAAAAAATGTTACTTACAGAGTGCATCAAACATGATTTAGAGCTTGTTTATGGAAAACTGTTTATTTCTGTATTTCAATGTTGCAACTTGCTGAAAACTGTCCACAGTGTTCCTATCATCTAGATTAAACAGTACTGAAAAACAATTCAATTACAGAGTGCTTAAAACATGATTTAGAGCTTGTTTATGGAAAAGTGTTAATTTCTGTATTTCAACATGATTTAGAGCTTGTTCATGGAAAACTGGTTATTCCTGTATTTCAATGTTGCAACTTGCTGAAAATTGTCCACAGTGTTCCTATCATCTAGAATAAACAGTACTGCAAAAAATGTTACTTACAGAGTGCATCAAACATGATTTAGAGCTTGTTCATGGAAAAGTGTTTATTTCTGTATTTCAATGTTGCAAATTGCTGAAAACTGTCCACAGTGTTCCTATCATCTAGATTAAACAGTACTGAAAAACAATTCAATTACAGAGTGCTTAAAACATGATTTAGAGTTTGTTTATGGAAAAGTGTTTATTTCTGTATTTCAAACATGATTTAGAGCTTGTTTATGGAAAAATGTTTATTTCTGTATTTCAATGTTGCAACTTGCTGAAAATTGTCCACAGTGTTACTATCTTCTAGATTAAACAGTACTGCAAGAACATTTACTTCCAGAGTGCATCAAACATGATTTAGAGCTTGTTTATGGAAAAGTGTTTATTTCTGTATTTCAATGTTGCAACTTGCTGAAAACTGTCCACAGTGTTCCTATCATCTAGATTAAACAGTACTGAAAAACAATTCGATTACAGAGTGCTTAAAACATGATTTAGAGCTTGTTTATGGAAAAGTGTTTATTTCTGTATTTCAAAATGATTTAGAGCTTGTTCATGGAAAAGTGTTTATTTCTGTATTTCAATGTTGTTACTTGCTGAAAATTGTCCACAGTGTTCCTATCTTCTAGATTAAACAGTACTGCAAAAAATTCACTTCCAGAGTGCATCAAAGATGATTTAGAGCTTGTTTATGGAAAAGTGTTTATTTCTGTATTTCAATGTTGCAACTTGCTGAAAATTGTCCACAGTGTTCCTATCTTCTAGATTAAACAGTACTGTAAAAACATTCACTTCCAGAGTGCATCAAACATGATCTGTAGCTTGTTTATGGAAAAGTGTTTATTTCTGTATTTCAATGTTGCAACTTGCTGAAAATTGTCCACAGTGTTCCCATCTTCTAGATTAAACAGTACTGCAAGAAAATTCACTTCCAGAGTGCATCAAACATGATTTAGAGCTTGTTTATAGAAAAGTGTTTGTTTCTGTATTTTAAATGATTTAGAGCTTGTTTATGGAAAAGTGTTTATTTCTGTATTTCAATGTTGCAACTTGCTGAAAACTGTCCACAGTGTTCCTATCATCTAGATTAAACAGTACTGAAAAACAATTCAATTACAGAGTGCTTAAAACATGATTTAAAGCTTGTTTATGGAAAAGTGTTAATTTCTGTATTTCAACATGATTTAGAGCTTGTTCATGGAAAACTGTTTATTCCTGTATTTCAATGTTGCAACTTGCTGAAAATTGTCCACAGTGTTCCTATCATCTAGAATAAACAGTACTGCAAAAAATGTTACTTACAGAGTGCATCAAACATGATTTAGAGCTTGTTTATGGAAAAGTGTTTATTTCTGTATTTCAACATGATTTAGAGCTTGTTCATGGAAAACTGTTTATTCCTGTATTTCAATGTTGCAACTTGCTGAAAATTGTCCACAGTGTTCCTATCATCTAGATTAAACAGTACTGCAAGAAAATTTACTTCCAGAGTGCATCAAACATGATTTAGAGCTTGTTTATAGAAAAGTTTTTATTTCTGTATTTTAAATGATTTAGAGCTTGTTTATGGAAAAGTGTTTATTTCTGTATTTCAAAATGATTTAGAGTTTGTTCATGGAAAAGTGTTTATTTCTGTATTTCAATGTTGCAAATTGCTGAAAACTGTCCACAGTGTTCCTATCATCTAGATTAAACAGTACTGAAAAACAATTCAATTACAGAGTGCTTAAAACATGATTTAGAGCTTGTTTATGGAAAAGTGTTTATTTCTGTATTTCAAAATGATTTAGAGTTTGTTTATGGAAAAGTGTTTATTTCTGTATTTCAATGTTGTAACTTGCTGAAAATTGTCCACAGTGTTCCTATCATCTAGAATAAACAGTACTGCAAAAAATGTCACTTCCAGAGTGCATCAAACATGATTTAGAGCTTGTTTATGGAAAAGTGTTTATTTCTGTATTTCAATGTTGCAACTTGCTGAAAACTGTCCACAGTGTTCCTATCATCTAGATTAAACAGTAGTGGAAAAAAATCAATTACAGAGTGCTTAAAACATGATTTAGAGCTTGTTTATGGAAAAGTGTTTATTTCTGTATTTCAAAATGATTTAGAGCTTTTTTATGGAAAAGTGTTTATTTCTGTATTTCAATGTTGTAACTTGCTGAAAATTGTCCACAGTGTTCCTATCATCTAGATTAAACAGTACTGCAAGAAAATTTACTTCCAGAGTGCATCAAACATGATTTAGAGCTTGTTTATAGAAAAGTTTTTATTTCTGTATTTTAAATGATTTAGTTCTTGTTCATGGAAAAGTGTTTATTTCTGTATTTCAATGTTGCAACTTGCTGAAAACTGTCCACAGTGTTCCTATCATCTAGATTAAACAGTACTGAAAAACAATTCAATTACAGAGTGCTTAAAACATGATTTAAAGCTTGTTTATGGAAAAGTGTTAATTTCTGTATTTCAACATGATTTAGAGCTTGTTCATGGAAAACTGTTTATTCCTGTATTTCAATGTTGCAACTTGCTGAAAATTGTCCACAGTGTTCCTATCATCTAGAATAAACAGTACTGCAAAAAATGTTACTTACAGAGTGCATCAAACATGATTTAGAGCTTGTTTATGGAAAAGTGTTTATTTCTGTATTTCAACATGATTTAGAGCTTGTTCATGGAAAACTGTTTATTCCTGTATTTCAATGTTGCAACTTGCTGAAAATTGTCCACAGTGTTCCTATCATCTAGATTAAACAGTACTGCAAGAAAATTTACTTCCAGAGTGCATCAAACATGATTTAGAGCTTGTTTATAGAAAAGTTTTTATTTCTGTATTTTAAATGATTTAGAGCTTGTTTATGGAAAAGTGTTTATTTCTGTATTTCAAAATGATTTAGAGCTGGTTTATGGAAAAGTGTTTATTTCTGTATTTCAATGTTGTAACTTGCTGAAAATTGTCCACAGTGTTCCTATCATCTAGAATAAACAGTACTGCAAAAAATGTCACTTACAGAGTGCATCAAACATGATTTAGAGCTTGTTTATGGAAAAGTGTTTATTTCTGTATTTCAAAATGATTTAGAGTTTGTTTATGGAAAAGTGTTTATTTCTGTATTTCAATGTTGCAAATTGCTGAAAACTGTCCACAGTGTTCCTATCATCTAGATTAAACAGTACTGAAAAACAATTCAATTACAGAGTGCGTAAAACATGATTTAGAGCTTGTTTATGGAAAAGTGTTTATTTCTGTATTTCAAAATGATTTAGAGTTTGTTTATGGAAAAGTGTTTATTTCTGTATTTCAATGTTGTAACTTGCTGAAAATTGTCCACAGTGTTCCTATCATCTAGAATAAACAGTACTGCAAAAAATGTCACTTCCAGAGTGCATCAAACATGATTTAGAGCTTGTTTATGGAAAAGTGTTTATTTCTGTATTTCAATGTTGCAACTTGCTGAAAACTGTCCACAGTGTTCCTATCATCTAGATTAAACAGTAGTGGAAAAAAATCAATTACAGAGTGCTTAAAACATGATTTAGAGCTTGTTTATGGAAAAGTGTTTATTTCTGTATTTCAAAATGATTTAGAGCTTTTTTATGGAAAAGTGTTTATTTCTGTATTTCAATGTTGTAACTTGCTGAAAATTGTCCACAGTGTTCCTATCATCTAGATTAAACAGTACTGCAAGAAAATTTACTTCCAGAGTGCATCAAACATGATTTAGAGCTTGTTTATAGAAACGTTTTTATTTCTGTATTTTAAATGATTTAGAGCTTGTTTATGGAAAACTGTTTATTTCTGTATTTCAATGTTGCAACTTGCTGAAAACTGTCCACAGTGTTCCTATCATCTAGATTAAACAGTACTGAAAAACAATTCAATTACAGAGTGCTTAAAACATGATTTAGAGCTTGTTCATGGAAAACTGGTTATTCCTGTATTTCAATGTTGCAACTTGCTGAAAATTGTCCACAGTGTTCCTATCATCTAGAATAAACAGTACTGCAAAAAATGTTACTTACAGAGTGCATCAAACATGATTTAGAGCTTGTTCATGGAAAAGTGTTTATTTCTGTATTTCAATGTTGCAAATTGCTGAAAACTGTCCACAGTGTTCCTATCATCTAGATTAAACAGTACTGAAAAACAATTCAATTACAGAGTGCTTAAAACATGATTTAGAGTTTGTTTATGGAAAAGTGTTTATTTCTGTATTTCAATGTTGTTACTTGCTGAAAATTGTCCACAGTGTTCCTATCTTCTAGATTAAACAGTACTGCAAAAAATTTACTTCCAGAGTGCATCAAAGATGATTTAGAGCTTGTTTATAGAAAAGTGTTTGTTTCTGTATTTTAAATGATTTAGAGCTTGTTTATGGAAAAGTGTTTATTTCTGTATTTCAATGTTGCAACTTGCTGAAAACTGTCCACAGTGTTCCTATCATCTAGATTAAACAGTACTGAAAAACAATTCAATTACAGAGTGCTTAAAACATGATTTAAAGCTTGTTTATGGAAAAGTGTTAATTTCTGTATTTCAACATGATTTAGAGCTTGTTCATGGAAAACTGTTTATTCCTGTATTTCAATGTTGCAACTTGCTGAAAATTGTCCACAGTGTTCCTATCATCTAGAATAAACAGTACTGCAAAAAATGTTACTTACAGAGTGCATCAAACATGATTTAGAGCTTGTTTATGGAAAAGTGTTTATTTCTGTATTTCAACATGATTTAGAGCTTGTTCATGGAAAACTGTTTATTCCTGTATTTCAATGTTGCAACTTGCTGAAAATTGTCCACAGTGTTCCTATCATCTAGATTAAACAGTACTGCAAGAAAATTTACTTCCAGAGTGCATCAAACATGATTTAGAGCTTGTTTATAGAAAAGTTTTTATTTCTGTATTTTAAATGATTTAGAGCTTGTTTATGGAAAAGTGTTTATTTCTGTATTTCAAAATGATTTAGAGTTTGTTTATGGAAAAGTGTTTATTTCTGTATTTCAATGTTGCAAATTGCTGAAAACTGTCCACAGTGTTCCTATCATCTAGATTAAACAGTACTGAAAAACAATTCAATTACAGAGTGCTTAAAACATGATTTAGAGCTTGTTTATGGAAAAGTGTTTATTTCTGTATTTCAAAATGATTTAGAGTTTGTTTATGGAAAAGTGTTTATTTCTGTATTTCAATGTTGTAACTTGCTGAAAATTGTCCACAGTGTTCCTATCATCTAGAATAAACAGTACTGCAAAAAAATGTCACTTCCAGAGTGCATCAAACATGATTTAGAGCTTGTTTATGGAAAAGTGTTTATTTCTGTATTTCAATGTTGCAACTTGCTGAAAACTGTCCACAGTGTTCCTATCATCTAGATTAAACAGTAGTGGAAAAAAATCAATTACAGAGTGCTTAAAACATGATTTAGAGCTTGTTTATGGAAAAGTGTTTATTTCTGTATTTCAAAATGATTTAGAGCTTTTTTATGGAAAAGTGTTTATTTCTGTATTTCAATGTTGTAACTTGCTGAAAATTGTCCACAGTGTTCCTATCATCTAGATTAAACAGTACTGCAAGAAAATTTACTTCCAGAGTGCATCAAACATGATTTAGAGCTTGTTTATAGAAAAGTTTTTATTTCTGTATTTTAAATGATTTAGTTCTTGTTCATGGAAAAGTGTTTATTTCTGTATTTCAATGTTGCAACTTGCTGAAAACTGTCCACAGTGTTCCTATCATCTAGATTAAACAGTACTGAAAAACAATTCAATTACAGAGTGCTTAAAACATGATTTAAAGCTTGTTTATGGAAAAGTGTTAATTTCTGTATTTCAACATGATTTAGAGCTTGTTCATGGAAAACTGTTTATTCCTGTATTTCAATGTTGCAACTTGCTGAAAATTGTCCACAGTGTTCCTATCATCTAGAATAAACAGTACTGCAAAAAATGTTACTTACAGAGTGCATCAAACATGATTTAGAGCTTGTTTATGGAAAAGTGTTTATTTCTGTATTTCAACATGATTTAGAGCTTGTTCATGGAAAACTGTTTATTCCTGTATTTCAATGTTGCAACTTGCTGAAAATTGTCCACAGTGTTCCTATCATCTAGATTAAACAGTACTGCAAGAAAATTTACTTCCAGAGTGCATCAAACATGATTTAGAGCTTGTTTATAGAAAAGTTTTTATTTCTGTATTTTAAATGATTTAGAGCTTGTTTATGGAAAAGTGTTTATTTCTGTATTTCAAAATGATTTAGAGCTGGTTTATGGAAAAGTGTTTATTTCTGTATTTCAATGTTGTAACTTGCTGAAAATTGTCCACAGTGTTCCTATCATCTAGAATAAACAGTACTGCAAAAAATGTCACTTACAGAGTGCATCAAACATGATTTAGAGCTTGTTTATGGAAAAGTGTTTATTTCTGTATTTCAATGTTGCAACTTGCTGAAAACTGTCCACAGTGTTCCTATCATCTAGATTAAACAGTAGTGGAAAAAAATCAATTACAGAGTGCTTAAAACATGATTTAGAGCTTGTTTATGGAAAAGTGTTTATTTCTGTATTTCAAAATGATTTAGAGCTTTTTTATGGAAAAGTGTTTATTTCTGTATTTCAATGTTGTAACTTGCTGAAAATTGTCCACAGTGTTCCTATCATCTAGATTAAACAGTACTGCAAGAAAATTTACTTCCAGAGTGCATCAAACATGATTTAGAGCTTGTTTATAGAAACGTTTTTATTTCTGTATTTTAAATGATTTAGAGCTTGTTTATGGAAAACTGTTTATTTCTGTATTTCAATGTTGCAACTTGCTGAAAACTGTCCACAGTGTTCCTATCATCTAGATTAAACAGTACTGAAAAACAATTCAATTACAGAGTGCTTAAAACATGATTTAGAGCTTGTTCATGGAAAACTGGTTATTCCTGTATTTCAATGTTGCAACTTGCTGAAAATTGTCCACAGTGTTCCTATCATCTAGAATAAACAGTACTGCAAAAAATGTTACTTACAGAGTGCATCAAACATGATTTAGAGCTTGTTCATGGAAAAGTGTTTATTTCTGTATTTCAATGTTGCAAATTGCTGAAAACTGTCCACAGTGTTCCTATCATCTAGATTAAACAGTACTGAAAAACAATTCAATTACAGAGTGCTTAAAACATGATTTAGAGTTTGTTTATGGAAAAGTGTTTATTTCTGTATTTCAAACATGATTTAGAGCTTGTTTATGGAAAAATGTTTATTTCTGTATTTCAATGTTGCAACTTGCTGAAAATTGTCCACAGTGTTACTATCTTCTAGATTAAACAGTACTGCAAGAAAATTTACTTCCAGAGTGCATCAAACATGATTTAGAGCTTGTTTATGGAAAAGTGTTTATTTCTGTATTTCAATGTTGCAACTTGCTGAAAACTGTCCACAGTGTTCCTATCATCTAGATTAAACAGTACTGAAAAACAATTCGATTACAGAGTGCTTAAAACATGATTTAGAGCTTGTTTATGGAAAAGTGTTTATTTCTGTATTTCAAAATGATTTAGAGCTTGTTCATGGAAAAGTGTTTATTTCTGTATTTCAATGTTGTTACTTGCTGAAAATTGTCCACAGTGTTCCTATCTTCTAGATTAAACAGTACTGCAAAAAATTCACTTCCAGAGTGCATCAAAGATGATTTAGAGCTTGTTTATGGAAAAGTGTTTATTTCTGTATTTCAATGTTGCAACTTGCTGAAAATTGTCCACAGTGTTCCTATCTTCTAGATTAAACAGTACTGTAAAAACATTCACTTCCAGAGTGCATCAAACATGATCTGTAGCTTGTTTATGGAAAAGTGTTTATTTCTGTATTTCAAATGATTTAGAGCTTGTTTATGGAAAAGTGTTTATTTCTGTATTTCAATGTTGCAACTTGCTGAAAACTGTCCACAGTGTTCCTATCATCTAGATTAAACAGTACTGAAAAACAATTCAATTACAGAGTGCTTAAAACATGATTTAAAGCTTGTTTATGGAAAAGTGTTAATTTCTGTATTTCAACATGATTTAGAGCTTGTTCATGGAAAACTGTTTATTCCTGTATTTCAATGTTGCAACTTGCTGAAAATTGTCCACAGTGTTCCTATCATCTAGAATAAACAGTACTGCAAAAAATGTTACTTACAGAGTGCATCAAACATGATTTAGAGCTTGTTTATGGAAAAGTGTTTATTTCTGTATTTCAACATGATTTAGAGCTTGTTCATGGAAAACTGTTTATTCCTGTATTTCAATGTTGCAACTTGCTGAAAACTGTCCACAGTGTTCCTATCATCTAGATTAAACAGTACTGAAAAACAATTCAATTACAGAGTGCTTAAAACATGATTTAGAGCTTGTTTATGGAAAAGTGTTTATTTCTGTATTTCAAAATGATTTAGAGTTTGTTTATGGAAAAGTGTTTATTTCTGTATTTCAAAATTATTTAGAGCTTGTTTATGGAAAAGTGTTTATTTCTGTATTTCAATGTTGCAAATTGCTGAAAACTGTCCACAGTGTTCCTATCATCTAGATTAAACAGTACTGAAAAACAATTCAATTACAGAGTGCTTAAAACATGATTTAGAGCTTGTTTATGGAAAAGTGTTTATTTCTGTATTTCAAAATGATTTAGAGTTTGTTTATGGAAAAGTGTTTATTTCTGTATTTCAATGTTGTAACTTGCTGAAAATTGTCCACAGTGTTCCTATCATCTAGAATAAACAGTACTGCAAAAAATGTCACTTCCAGAGTGCATCAAACATGATTTAGAGCTTGTTTATGGAAAAGTGTTTATTTCTGTATTTCAATGTTGCAACTTGCTGAAAACTGTCCACAGTGTTCCTATCATCTAGATTAAACAGTAGTGGAAAAAATTCAATTACAGAGTGCTTAAAACATGATTTAGAGCTTGTTTATGGAAAAGTGTTTATTTCTGTATTTCAAAATGATTTAGAGCTTTTTTATGGAAAAGTGTTTATTTCTGTATTTCAATGTTGTAACTTGCTGAAAATTGTCCACGGTGTTCCTATCATCTAGATTAAACAGTACTGCAAGAAAATTTACTTCCAGAGTGCATCAAACATGATTTAGAGCTTGTTTATAGAAAAGTTTTTATTTCTGTATTTTAAATGATTTAGAGCTTGTTTATGGAAAAGTGTTTATTTCTGTATTTCAAAATGATTTAGAGCTGGTTTATGGAAAAGTGTTTATTTCTGTATTTCAATGTTGTAACTTGCTGAAAATTGTCCACAGTGTTCCTATCATCTAGAATAAACAGTACTGCAAAAAATGTCACTTACAGAGTGCATCAAACATGATTTAGAGCTTGTTTATGGAAAAGTGTTTATTTCTGTATTTCAATGTTGCAAATTGCTGAAAACTGTCCACAGTGTTCCTATCATCTAGATTAAACAGTACTGAAAAACAATTCAATTACAGAGTGCTTAAAACATGATTTAGAGCTTGTTTATGGAAAAGTGTTTATTTCTGTATTTCAAAATGATTTAGAGTTTGTTTATGGAAAAGTGTTTATTTCTGTATTTCAATGTTGTAACTTGCTGAAAATTGTCCACAGTGTTCCTATCATCTAGAATAAACAGTACTGCAAAAAATGTCACTTCCAGAGTGCATCAAACATGATTTAGAGCTTGTTTATGGAAAAGTGTTTATTTCTGTATTTCAATGTTGCAACTTGCTGAAAACTGTCCACAGTGTTCCTATCATCTAGATTAAACAGTAGTGGAAAAAAATCAATTACAGAGTGCTTAAAACATGATTTAGAGCTTGTTTATGGAAAAGTGTTTATTTCTGTATTTCAAAATGATTTAGAGCTTTTTTATGGAAAAGTGTTTATTTCTGTATTTCAATGTTGTAACTTGCTGAAAATTGTCCACAGTGTTCCTATCATCTAGATTAAACAGTACTGAAAGAAAATTTACTTCCAGAGTGCATCACACATGATTTAGAGCTTGTTTATAGAAAAGTTTTTATTTCTGTATTTTAAATGATTTAGAGCTTGTTTATGGAAAAGTGTTTATTTCTGTATTTCAAAATGATTTAGAGTTTGTTTATGGAAAAGTGTTTATTTCTGTATTTCAAAATTATTTAGAGCTTGTTTATGGAAAAGTGTTTATTTCTGTATTTCAATGTTGCAAATTGCTGAAAACTGTCCACAGTGTTCCTATCATCTAGATTAAACAGTACTGAAAAACAATTCAATTACAGAGTGCTTAAAACATGATTTAGAGCTTGTTTATGGAAAAGTGTTTATTTCTGTATTTCAAAATGATTTAGAGTTTGTTTATGGAAAAGTGTTTATTTCTGTATTTCAATGTTGTAACTTGCTGAAAATTGTCCACAGTGTTCCTATCATCTAGAATAAACAGTACTGCAAAAAATGTCACTTCCAGAGTGCATCAAACATGATTTAGAGCTTGTTTATGGAAAAGTGTTTATTTCTGTATTTCAATGTTGCAACTTGCTGAAAACTGTCCACAGTGTTCCTATCATCTAGATTAAACAGTAGTGGAAAAAATTCAATTACAGAGTGCTTAAAACATGATTTAGAGCTTGTTTATGGAAAAGTGTTTATTTCTGTATTTCAAAATGATTTAGAGCTTGTTTTATGGAAAAGTGTTTATTTCTGTATTTCAATGTTGTAACTTGCTGAAAATTGTCCACGGTGTTCCTATCATCTAGATTAAACAGTACTGCAAGAAAATTTACTTCCAGAGTGCATCAAACATGATTTAGAGCTTGTTTATAGAAAAGTTTTTATTTCTGTATTTTAAATGATTTAGAGCTTGTTTATGGAAAAGTGTTTATTACTGTATTTCAAAATGATTTAGAGCTTGTTTATGGAAAAGTGTTTATTTCTGTATTTCAATGTTGTAACTTGCTGAAAATTGTCCACAGTGTTCCTATCATCTAGAATAAACAGTACTGCAAAAAATGTCACTTACAGAGTGCATCAAACATGATTTAGAGCTTGTTTATGGAAAAGCGTTTATTTCTGTATTTCAATGATGCAACTTGCTGAAAACTGTCCACAGTGTTCCTATCATCTAGATTAAACAGTAGTGGAAAAAAATCAATTACAGAGTGCTTAAAACATGATTTAGAGCTTGTTTATGGAAAAGTGTTTATTTCTGTATTTCAAAATGATTTGGAGCTTGTTTTTGGAAAAGTGTTTATTTCTGTATTTCAATGTTGCAACTTGCTGAAAACGGTCCACAGTGTTCCTATCATCCTGATTAAACAGTACTGAAAAAAAATTCACTTACAGAGTGCATCAAACATGATTTAGAGCTTGTTTATGGAAAAGTGTTTATTTCTGTATTTTAACATGATTTGGAGCTTGTTTTTGGAAAAGTGTTTATTTCTGTATTTCAAAATGATTTAGAGTTTGTTTATGGAAAAGTGTTTATTTCTGTATTTCAATGTTGTAACTTGCTGAAAATTGTCCACAGTGTTCCTATCATCCTAGAATAAACAGTACTGCAAAAAATGTCACTTCCAGAGTGCATCAAACATGATTTAGAGCTTGTTTATGGAAAAGTGTTTATTTCTGTATTTCAATGTTGCAACTTGCTGAAAACTGTCCACAGTGTTCCTATCATCTAGATTAAACAGTAGTGGAAAAAAATCAATTACAGAGTGCTTCAAACATGATTTAGAGCTTGTTTATGGAAAAGTGTTTATTTCTGTATTTCAACATGATTTAGAGCTTGTTTTATGGAAAAGTGTTTATTTCTGTATTTCAATGTTGCAACTTGCTGAAAACTGTCCACAGTGTTCCTATCATCCTAGATTAAACAGTACTGCAAGAAAATTTACTTCCAGAGTGCATCAAACATGATTTAGAGCTTGTTTATAGAAAAGTTTTTATTTCTGTATTTTAAATGATTTAGAGCTTGTTTATGGAAAAGTGTTTATTTCTGTATTTCAACATGATTTAGAGCTTGTTTATGGAAAAGTGTTTATTTCTGTATTTCAATGTTGCAACTTGCTGAAAACTGTCCACAGTGTTCCTATCATCCTAATTAAACAGTACTGAAAAAAAATTCACTTACAGAGTGCATCAAACATGATTTAGAGCTTGTTTATGGAAAAGTGTTTATTTCTGTATTTCAATGTTGCAACTTGCTGAAAACTGTCCACAGTGTTCCTATCATCTAGATTAAACAGTACTGAAAAACAATTCAATTACAGAGTGCTTAAAACATGATTTAGAGCTTGTTTATGGAAAAGTGTTTATTTCTGTATTTCAAAATGATTTAGAGTTTGTTTATGGAAAAGTGTTTATTTCTGTATTTCAAAATTATTTAGAGCTTGTTTATGGAAAAGTGTTTATTTCTGTATTTCAATGTTGCAAATTGCTGAAAACTGTCCACAGTGTTCCTATCATCCTGATTAAACAGTACTGAAAAAAAATTCACTTACAGAGTGCATAAAACATGATTTAGAGCTTGTTTATGGAAAAGTGTTTATTTCTGTATTTCAACATGATTTAGAGCTTGTTTTTGGAAAAGTGTTTATTTCTGTATTTCAATGTTGCAACTTGCTGAAAACTGTCCACAGTGTTCCTATCATCCTGATTAAACAGTACTGCAAAAAATGTCACTTACAGAGTGCATCAAACATGATTTAGAGCTTGTTTATGGAAAAGTGTTTATTTCTGTATTTCAACATGATTTGGAGCTTGTTTTTGAAAAGTGCTTATTTCTGTTTTTCAACATGATTTAGAGCTTGTTTTTGGAAAAGTGTTTATTTCTGTATTTCAATGTTGCAACTTGCTGAAAACTGTCCACAGTGTTCCTATCATCCTGATTAAACAGTACTGAAAAAAAATTAACTTACAGAGTGCATCAAACATGATTTAGAGCTTGTTTATGGAAAAGTGTTTATTTCTGTATTTCAACATGATTTGGAGCTTGTTTTTGAAAAGTGCTTATTTCTGTTTTTCAACATGATTTAGAGCTTGTTTTTGGAAAAGTGTTTATTTCTGTATTTCAATGTTGCAACTTGCTGAAAACTGTCCACAGTGTTCCTATCATCCTGATTAAACAGTCCTGAAAAAACATGAACTTACAGAGTGCATCAAACATGATTTAGAGCTTGTTTATGGAAAAGTGTTTATTTCTGTATTTCAACATGATTTGGAGCTTGTTTTTGGAAAAGTGTTTATTTCTGTATTTTAATGTTACAACTTGCTGAAAACTGTCCACAGTGTTCCTATCATCCTGATTAAACAGTACTGAAAAAAAATTCACTTACAGAGTTCATCAAACATGATTTAGAGCTTGTTTATTGAAAAGTGTTTATTTCTGTATTTCAACATGATTTGGAGCTTGTTTTTAAAACTTGCTTATTTCTGTATTTCAACATGATTGAAGTTTGTTTTTGAAAAGTGCTTATTTCTGTTTTTCAACATGATTTAGAGCTTGTTTTTGGAAAAGTGTTTATTTCTGTATTTCAATGTTGCAACTTGCTGAAAACTGTCCACAGTGTTCCTATCATCCTGATTAAACAGTACTGAAAAAAAATTCACTTACAGAGTGCATCAAACATGATTTAGAGCTTGTTTATGGAAAAGTGTTTATTTCTGTATTTCAACATGATTTGGAGCTTGTTTTTGAAAAGTGCTTATTTCTGTTTTTCAACATGATTTAGAGCTTGTTTATGGAAAAGTGTTTATTTCTGTATTTCAACATGATTTGGAGCTTGTTTTTGGAAAAGTGTTTATTTCTGTATTTCAATGTTGCAACTTGCTGAAAACTGTCCACAGTGTTCCTATCATCCTGATTAAACAGTCCTGAAAAAAACATTAACTTACAGAGTGCATCAAACATGATTTAGAGCTTGTTTTTGAAAAGTGCTTATTTCTGTATTTCTACATGATTTGGAGCTTGTTTTTGAAAAGTGCTTATTTCTGTATTTCAACATGATTTAGAGCTTGTTTTTGGAAAAGTGTTTATTTCTGTATTTCAATGTTGCAACTTGCTGAAAACTGTCCACAGTGTTCCTATCATCCTGATTAAACAGTACTGAAAAAAATTAACTTACAGAGTGCATCAAACATGATTTAGAGCTTGTTTATGGAAAAGTGTTTATTTCTGTATTTCAACATGATTTGGAGCTTGTTTTTGAAAAGTGCTTATTTCTGTATTTCAACATGATTTGAAGCTTGTTTTTGAAAAGTGCTTATTTCTGTTTTTCAACATGATTTAGAGTTTGTTTTTGGAAAAGTGTTTATTTCTGTATTTCAATGTTGCAACTTGCTGAAAACTGTCCACAGTGTTCCTATCATCCTGATTAAACAGTACTGAAAAAAAATTAACTTACAGAGTGCATCAAACATGATTTAGAGCTTGTTTATGGAAAAGTGTTTATTTCTGTATTTCAACATGATTTAGAGCTTGTTTTTGGAAAAGTGTTTATTTCTGTATTTCAATGTTGCAACTTGCTGAAAACTGTCCACAGTGTTCCTATCATCCTGATTAAACAGTCCTGAAAAAACATTAACTTACAGAGTGCATCAAACATGATTTAGAGCTTGTTTATGGAAAAGTGTTTATTTCTGTATTTCAACATGATTTGGAGCTTGTTTTTGAAAAGTGCTTATTTCTGTATTTCAACATGATTTGAAGCTTGTTTTTGAAAAGTGCTTATTTCTGTTTTTCAACATGATTTAGAGCTTGTTTTTGGAAAAGTGTTTATTTCTGTATTTCAATGTTGCAACTTGCTGAAAACTGTCCACAGTGTTCCTATCATCCTGATTAAACAGTCCTAAAAAAAATTCACTTACAGAGTGCATCAAACATGATTTAGAGCTTGTTTATGGAAAAGTGTTTATTTCTGTATTTCAACATGATTTGGAGCTTGTTTTTGAAAAGTGCTTATTTCTGTATTTCAACATGATTTGAAGCTTGTTTTTGAAAAGTGCTTATTTCTGTTTTTCAACATGATTTAGAGCTTGTTTTTGGAAAAGTGTTTATTTCTGTATTTCAATGTTGCAACTTGCTGAAAACTGTCCACAGTGTTCCTATCATCCTGATTAAACAGTCCTAAAAAAAATTCACTTACAGAGTGCATCAAACATGATTTAGAGCTTGTTTATGGAAAAGTGTTTATTTCTGTATTTCAACATGATTTGGAGCTTGTTTTTGAAAAGTGCTTATTTCTGTATTTCAACATGATTTGAAGCTTGTTTTTGAAAAGTGCTTATTTCTGTTTTTCAACATGATTTAGAGCTTGTTTTTGGAAAAGTGTTTATTTCTGTATTTCAATGTTGCAACTTGCTGAAAACTGTCCACAGTGTTCCTATCATCCTGATTAAACAGTACTGAAAAAAAATTAACTTACAGAGTGCATCAAACATGATTTAGAGCTTGTTTATGGAAAAGTGTTTTTTTCTGTATTTCAACATGATTTGGAGCTTGTTTTTGGAAAAGTGTTTATTTCTGTATTTTAATGTTACAACTTGCTGAAAACTGTCCACAGTGTTCCTATCATCCTGATTAAACAGTACTGAGAAAAAATTCACTTACAGAGTGCATCAAACATGATTTAGAGCTTGTTTATGGAAAAGTGTTTATTTCTGTATTTCAACATGATTTGGAGCTTGTTTTTGAAACGTGCTTATTTCTGTATTTCAACATGATTGAAGTTTGTTTTTGAAAAGTGCTTATTTCTGTTTTTCAACATGATTTAGAGCTTGTTTTTGGAAAAGTGTTTATTTCTGTATTTCAATGTTGCAACTTGCTAAAAACTGTCCACAGTGTTCCTATCATCCTGATTAAACAGTACTGAAAAAAAATTAACTTACAGAGTGCATCAAACATGATTTAGAGCTTGTTTATGGAAAAGTGTTTATTTCTGTATTTCAACATGATTTGGAGCTTGTTTTTGAAAAGTGCTTATTTCTGTTTTTCAACATGATTTAGAGCTTGTTTTTGGAAAAGTGTTTATTTCTGTATTTCAATGTTGCAACTTGCTGAAAACTGTCCACAGTGTTCCTATCATCCTGATTAAACAGTACTGAAAAAAAATTCACTTACAGAGTGCATCAAACATGATTTAGAGCTTGTTTATGGAAAAGTGTTTATTTCTGTATTTCAACATGATTTGGAGCTTGTTTTTGAAAAGTGCTTATTTCTGTTTTTCAACATGATTTAGAGCTTGTTTTTGGAAAAGTGTTTATTTCTGTATTTCAATGTTGCAACTTGCTGAAAACTGTCCACAGTGTTCCTATCATCCTGATTAAACAGTCCTGAAAAAAATTCACTTACAGAGTGCATCAAACATGATTTAGAGCTTGTTTATGGAAAAGTGTTTATTTCTGTATTTCAACATGATTTGGAGCTTGTTTTTGAAAAGTGCTTATTTCTGTATTTCAACATGATTTGAAGCTTGTTTTTGAAAAGTGCTTATTTCTGTTTTTCAACATGATTTAGAGCTTGTTTTTGGAAAAGTGTTTATTTCTGTATTTCAATGTTGCAACTTGCTGAAAACTGTCCACAGTGTTCCTATCATCCTGATTAAACAGTACTGAAAAAAAATTAACTTACAGAGTGCATCAAACATGATTTAGAGCTTGTTTATGGAAAAGTGTTTATTTCTGTATTTCAACATGATTTGGAGCTTGTTTTTGGAAAAGTGTTTATTTCTGTATTTTAATGTTACAACTTGCTGAAAACTGTCCACAGTGTTCCTATCATCCTGATTAAACAGTACTGAGAAAAAATTCACTTACAGAGTGCATCAAACATGATTTAGAGCTTGTTTATGGAAAAGTGTTTATTTCTGTATTTCAACATGATTTGGAGCTTGTTTTTGAAACGTGCTTATTTCTGTATTTCAACATGATTGAAGTTTGTTTTTGAAAAGTGCTTATTTCTGTTTTTCAACATGATTTAGAGCTTGTTTTTGGAAAAGTGTTTATTTCTGTATTTCAATGTTGCAACTTGCTAAAAACTGTCCACAGTGTTCCTATCATCCTGATTAAACAGTACTGAAAAAAAATTCACTTACAGAGTGCATCAAACATGATTTAGAGCTTGTTTATGGAAAAGTGTTTATTTCTGTATTTCAACATGATTTGGAGCTTGTTTTTGAAAAGTGCTTATTTCTGTTTTTCAACATGATTTAGAGCTTGTTTTTGGAAAAGTGTTTATTTCTGTATTTCAATGTTGCAACTTGCTGAAAACTGTCCACAGTGTTCCTATCATCCTGATTAAACAGTCCTGAAAAAACATTAACTTACAGAGTGCATCAAACATGATTTAGAGCTTGTTTATGGAAAAGTGTTTATTTCTGTATTTCAACATGATTTGGAGCTTGTTTTTGGAAAAGTGTTTATTTCTGTATTTCAATGTTGTAACTTGCTGAAAACTGTCCACGGTGTTCCTATCATCTAGATTAAACAGTACTGCAAGAAAATTTACTTCCAGAGTGCATCAAACATGATTTAGAGCTTGTTTATAGAAAAGTTTTTATTTCTGTATTTTAAATGATTTAGAGCTTGTTTATGGAAAAGTGTTTATTACTGTATTTCAAAATGATTTAGAGCTTGTTTATGGAAAAGTGTTTATTTCTGTATTTCAATGTTGTAACTTGCTGAAAATTGTCCACAGTGTTCCTATCATCCTGATTAAACAGTACTGAAAAAAATGTCACTTACAGAGTGCATCAAACATGATTTAGAGCTTGTTTATGGAAAAGTGTTTATTTCTGTATTTCAACATGATTTAGAGCTTGTTTTTGGAAAAGTGTTTATTTCTGTATTTCAATGTTGCAACTTGCTGAAAACTGTCCACAGTGTTCCTATCATCCTGATTAAACAGTACTGAAAAAAAATTCACTTACAGAGTGCATCAAACATGATTTAGAGCTTGTTTATGGAAAAGCGTTTATTTCTGTATTTCAACATGATTTGGAGCTTGTTTTTGGAAAAGTGTTTATTTCTGTATTTCAATGTTGCAACTTGCTGAAAACTGTCCACAGTGTTCCTATCATCCTGATTAAACAGTACTGGAAAAAATTCAATTACAGAGTGCTTAAAACATGATTTGGAGCTTGTTTATTGAAAAGTGCTTATTTCTGTTTTTCAACATGATTTAGAGCTTGTTTTTGGAAAAGTGTTTATTTCTGTATTTCAATGTTGCAACTTGCTGAAAACGGTCCACAGTGTTCCTATCATCCTGATTAAACAGTACTGAAAAAAAATTTACTTCCAGAGTGCATCAAACATGATTTAGAGCTTGTTTATGGAAAAGTGTTTATTTCTGTATTTCAATGTTGTAACTTGCTGAAAATTGTCCACAGTGTTCCTATCATCTAGAATAAACAGTACTGCAGAAAATTTACTTCCAGAGTGCATCAAACATGATTTAGAGCTTGTTTATGGAAAAGTGTTTATTTCTGTATTTCAACATGATTTAGAGCTTGTTTATGGAAACGTGTTTATTTCTGTATTTCAACATGATTTAGAGCTTGTTTTTGGAAAAGTGTTTATTTCTGTATTTCAATGATGCAACTTGCTGAAAACTGTCCACAGTGTTCCTATCATCCTAGATTAAACAGTACTGAAAAACAATTCAACTTACAGAGTGCTTAAAACATGATTTAGAGCTTGTTTATGGAAAAGTGTTTATTTCTGTATTTCAAAATGATTTAGAGTTTGTTTATGGAAAAGTGTTTATTTCTGTATTTCAAAATTATTTAGAGCTTGTTTATGGAAAAGTGTTTATTTCTGTATTTCAATGTTGCAAATTGCTGAAAACTGTCCACAGTGTTCCTATCATCCTAGATTAAACAGTACTGAAAAACAATTCAATTACAGAGTGCTTAAAACATGATTTAGAGCTTGTTTATGGAAAAGTGTTTATTTCTGTATTTCAAAATGATTTAGAGTTTGTTTATGGAAAAGTGTTTATTTCTGTATTTCAATGTTGTAACTTGCTGAAAATTGTCCACAGTGTTCCTATCATCTAGAATAAACAGTACTGCAAAAAATGTCACTTCCAGAGTGCATCAAACATGATTTAGAGCTTGTTTATGGAAAAGTGTTTATTTCTGTATTTCAATGTTGCAACTTGCTGAAAACTGTCCACAGTGTTCCTATCATCTAGATTAAACAGTAGTGGAAAAAAATCAATTACAGAGTGCTTAAAACATGATTTAGAGCTTGTTTATGGAAAAGTGTTTATTTCTGTATTTCAAAATGATTTAGAGCTTTTTTTATGGAAAAGTGTTTATTTCTGTATTTCAATGTTGTAACTTGCTGAAAATGGTCCAGTGTTCCTATCATATAGATTAAACAGTACTGCAAGAAAATTTACTTCCAGAGTTCATCAAACATGATTTAGAGCTTGTTTATAGAAAAGTTTTTATTTCTGTATTTTAAATGATTTTGAGCTTGTTTATGGAAAAGTGTTTATTTCTGTATTTCAAAATGATTTAGAGCTTGTTTATGGAAAAGTGTTTATTTCTGTATTTCAAAATGATTTAGAGCTTGTTTATGGAAAAGTGTTTATTTCTGTATTTCAATGTTGTAACTTGCTGAAAATTGTCCACAGTGTTCCTATCATCCTAGAATAAACAGTACTGCAAAAAATTTACTTCCAGAGTGCATCAAACATGATTTAGAGCTTGTTTATAGAAAAGTTTTTATTTCTGTATTTTAACATGATTTAGAGCTTGTTTATGGAAACGTGTTTATTTCTGTATTTCAACATGATTTAGAGCTTGTTTATGGAAAAGTGTTTATTTCTGTATTTCAATGATGCAACTTGCTGAAAACTGTCCACAGTGTTCCTATCATCCTAGATTAAACAGTACTGAAAAACAATTCAACTTACAGAGTGCTTAAAACATGATTTAGAGCTTGTTTATGGAAAAGTGTTTATTTCTGTATTTCAAAATGATTTAGAGTTTGTTTATGGAAAAGTGTTTATTTCTGTATTTCAAAATGATTTAGAGCTTGTTTATGGAAAAGTGTTTATTTCTGTATTTCAATGTTGCAAATTGCTGAAAACTGTCCACAGTGTTCCTATCATCTAGATTAAACAGTACTGAAAAACAATTCAATTACAGAGTGCTTAAAACATGATTTAGAGCTTGTTTATGGAAAAGTGTTTATTTCTGTATTTCAAAATGATTTAGAGTTTGTTTATGGAAAAGTGTTTATTTCTGTATTTCAATGTTGTAACTTGCTGAAAATTGTCCACAGTGTTCCTATCATCTAGAATAAACAGTACTGCAAAAAATGTCACTTACAGAGTGCATCAAACATGATTTAGAGCTTGTTTATGGAAAAGCGTTTATTTCTGTATTTCAATGTTGCAACTTGCTGAAAACTGTCCACAGTGTTCCTATCATCGAGATTAAACAGTAGTGTAAAAAAATTCAATTACAGAGTGCTTAAAACATGATTTAGAGCTTGTTTATGGAAAAGTGTTTATTTCTGTATTTCAAAATGATTTAGAGCTTTTTTTATGGAAAAGTGTTTATTTCTGTATTTCAATGTTGCAACTTGCTGAAAATGGTCCACAGTGTTCCTATCATCCTGATTAAACAGTACTGCAAGAAAATTTACTTCCAGAGTGCATCAAACATGATTTAGAGCTTGTTTATAGAAAAGTTTTTATTTCTGTATTTTAAATGATTTAGAGCTTGTTTATGGAAAAGTGTTTATTTCTGTATTTCAAAATGATTTAGAGCTTGTTTATGGAAAAGTGTTTATTTCTGTATTTCAAAATGATTTAGAGCTTGTTTATGGAAAAGTGTTTATTTCTGTATTTCAATGTTGTAACTTGCTGAAAATTGTCCACAGTGTTCCTATCATCCTAGAATAAACAGTACTGACAAAAAATTTACTTCCAGAGTGCATCAAACATGATTTAGAGCTTGTTTATAGAAAAGTTTTTATTTCTGTATTTTAACATGATTTAGAGCTTGTTTATGGAAACGTGTTTATTTCTGTATTTCAACATGATTTAGAGCTTGTTTTGGAAAAGTGTTTATTTCTGTATTTCAATGTTGCAACTTGCTGAAAACTGTCCACAGTGTTCCTATCATCCTGATTAAACAGTACTGAAAAAAAATTCACTTCCAGAGTGCATCAAACATGATTTAGAGCTTGTTTATGGAAAAGTGTTTATTTCTGTATTTCAATGTTGCAACTTGCTGAAAACTGTCCACAGTGTTCCTATCATCTAGATTAAACAGTAGTGGAAAAAATTCAATTACAGAGTGCTTAAAACATGATTTAGAGCTTGTTTATGGAAAAGTGTTTATTTCTGTATTTCAAAATGATTTAGAGCTTTTTTATGGAAAAGTGTTTATTTCTGTATTTCAATGTTGTAACTTGCTGAAAATTGTCCACGGTGTTCCTATCATCTAGATTAAACAGTACTGCAAGAAAATTTACTTCCAGAGTGCATCAAACATGATTTAGAGCTTGTTTATAGAAAAGTTTTTATTTCTGTATTTTAAATGATTTAGAGCTTGTTTATGGAAAAGTGTTTATTACTGTATTTCAAAATGATTTAGAGCTTGTTTATGGAAAAGTGTTTATTTCTGTATTTCAATGTTGTAACTTGCTGAAAATTGTCCACAGTGTTCCTATCATCTAGAATAAACAGTACTGCAAAAAATGTCACTTACAGAGTGCATCAAACATGATTTAGAGCTTGTTTATGGAAAAGCGTTTATTTCTGTATTTCAATGATGCAACTTGCTGAAAACTGTCCACAGTGTTCCTATCATCTAGATTAAACAGTAGTGGAAAAAATTCAATTACAGAGTGCTTAAAACATGATTTAGAGCTTGTTTATGGAAAAGTGTTTATTTCTGTATTTCAAAATGATTTAGAGCTTTTTTTATGGAAAAGTGTTTATTTCTGTATTTCAATGTTGTAACTTGCTGAAAATGGTCCACAGTGTTCCTATCATCTAGATTAAACAGTACTGCGAGAAAATTTACTTCCAGAGTGCATCAAACATGATTTAGAGCTTGTTTATAGAAAAGTTTTTATTTCTGTATTTTAAATGATTTAGAGCTTGTTTATGGAAAAGTGTTTATTTCTGTATTTCAAAATGATTTAGAGCTTGTTTATGGAAAAGTGTTTATTTCTGTATTTCAATGTTGTAACTTGCTGAAAATTGTCCACAGTGTTCCTATCATCTAGAATAAACAGTACTGCAAAAAATGTACTTCCAGAGTGCATCAAACATGATTTAGAGCTTGTTTATAGAAAAGTTTTTATTTCTGTATTTTAAATGATTTAGAGCTTGTTTATGGAAACGTGTTTATTTCTGTATTTCAAAATGATTTAGAGCTTGTTTATGGAAAAGTGTTTATTTCTGTATTTCAATGTTGTAACTTGATGAAAATTGTCCACAGTGTTCCTATCATCTAGAATAAACAGTACTGCAAAAAATGTCACTTACAGAGTGCATCAAACATGATTTAGAGCTTGTTTATGGAAAAGTGTTTATTTCTGTATTTCAATGATGCAACTTGCTGAAAACTGTCCACAGTGTTCCTATCATCTAGATTAAACAGTACTGAAAAACAATTCAATTACAGAGTGCTTAAAACATGATTTAGAGCTTGTTTATGGAAAAGTGTTTATTTCTGTATTTCAATGTTGTAACTTGCTGAAAATTGTCCACAGTGTTCCTATCATCTAGAATAAACAGTACTGCAAAAAATGTCACTTCCAGAGTGCATCAAACATGATTTAGAGCTTGTTTATGGAAAAGTGTTTATTTCTGTATTTCAATGTTGCAACTTGCTGAAAACTGTCCACAGTGTTCCTATCATCTAGATTAAACAGTAGTGGAAAAAATTCAATTACAGAGTGCTTAAAACATGATTTAGAGCTTGTTTATGGAAAAGTGTTTATTTCTGTATTTCAATGTTGTAACTTGCTGAAAATTGTCCACAGTGTTCCTATCATCTAGAATAAACAGTACTGCAAAAAATGTCACTTACAGAGTGCATCAAACATGATTTAGAGCTTGTTTATGGAAAAGCGTTTATTTCTGTATTTCAATGATGCAACTTGCTGAAAACTGTCCACAGTGTTCCTATCATCTAGATTAAACAGTAGTGGAAAAAATTCAATTACAGAGTGCTTAAAACATGATTTAGAGCTTGTTTATGGAAAAGTGTTTATTTCTGTATTTCAAAATGATTTAGAGCTTTTTTTATGGAAAAGTGTTTATTTCTGTATTTCAATGTTGTAACTTGCTGAAAATGGTCCACAGTGTTCCTATCATCTAGATTAAACAGTACTGCGAGAAAATTTACTTCCAGAGTGCATCAAACATGATTTAGAGCTTGTTTATAGAAAAGTTTTTATTTCTGTATTTTAAATGATTTAGAGCTTGTTTATGGAAAAGTGTTTATTTCTGTATTTCAAAATGATTTAGAGCTTGTTTATGGAAAAGTGTTTATTTCTGTATTTCAATGTTGTAACTTGCTGAAAATTGTCCACAGTGTTCCTATCATCTAGAATAAACAGTACTGCAAAAAATTTACTTCCAGAGTGCATCAAACATGATTTAGAGCTTGTTTATAGAAAAGTTTTTATTTCTGTATTTTAAATGATTTAGAGCTTGTTTATGGAAACGTGTTTATTTCTGTATTTCAAAATGATTTAGAGCTTGTTTATGGAAAAGTGTTTATTTCTGTATTTCAATGTTGTAACTTGCTGAAAATTGTCCACAGTGTTCCTATCATCTAGAATAAACAGTACTGCAAAAAATGTCACTTACAGAGTGCATCAAACATGATTTAGAGCTTGTTTATGGAAAAGTGTTTATTTCTGTATTTCAATGATGCAACTTGCTGAAAACTGTCCACAGTGTTCCTATCATCTAGATTAAACAGTACTGAAAAACAATTCAATTACAGAGTGCTTAAAACATGATTTAGAGCTTGTTTATGGAAAAGTGTTTATTTCTGTATTTCAAAATGATTTAGAGTTTGTTTATGGAAAAGTGTTTATTTCTGTATTTCAATGTTGTAACTTGCTGAAAATTGTCCACAGTGTTCCTATCATCTAGAATAAACAGTACTGCAAAAAATGTCACTTCCAGAGTGCATCAAACATGATTTAGAGCTTGTTTATGGAAAAGTGTTTATTTCTGTATTTCAATGTTGCAACTTGCTGAAAACTGTCCACAGTGTTCCTATCATCTAGATTAAACAGTAGTGGAAAAAATTCAATTACAGAGTGCTTAAAACATGATTTAGAGCTTGTTTATGGAAAAGTGTTTATTTCTGTATTTCAAAATGATTTAGAGCTTTTTTATGGAAAAGTGTTTATTTCTGTATTTCAATGTTGTAACTTGCTGAAAATTGTCCACGGTGTTCCTATCATCTAGATTAAACAGTACTGCAAGAAAATTTACTTCCAGAGTGCATCAAACATGATTTAGAGCTTGTTTATAGAAAAGTTTTTATTTCTGTATTTTAAATGATTTAGAGCTTGTTTATGGAAAAGTGTTTATTACTGTATTTCAAAATGATTTAGAGCTTGTTTATGGAAAAGTGTTTATTTCTGTATTTCAATGTTGTAACTTGCTGAAAATTGTCCACAGTGTTCCTATCATCTAGAATAAACAGTACTGCAAAAAATGTCACTTACAGAGTGCATCAAACATGATTTAGAGCTTGTTTATGGAAAAGCGTTTATTTCTGTATTTCAATGATGCAACTTGCTGAAAACTGTCCACAGTGTTCCTATCATCTAGATTAAACAGTAGTGGAAAAAATTCAATTACAGAGTGCTTAAAACATGATTTAGAGCTTGTTTATGGAAAAGTGTTTATTTCTGTATTTCAAAATGATTTAGAGCTTTTTTTATGGAAAAGTGTTTATTTCTGTATTTCAATGTTGTAACTTGCTGAAAATGGTCCACAGTGTTCCTATCATCTAGATTAAACAGTACTGCAAGAAAATTTACTTCCAGAGTGCATCAAACATGATTTAGAGCTTGTTTATAGAAAAGTTTTTATTTCTGTATTTTAAATGATTTAGAGCTTGTTTATGGAAAAGTGTTTATTTCTGTATTTCAAAATGATTTAGAGCTTGTTTATGGAAAAGTGTTTATTTCTGTATTTCAATGTTGTAACTTGCTGAAAATTGTCCACAGTGTTCCTATCATCTAGAATAAACAGTACTGCAAAAAATTTACTTCCAGAGTGCATCAAACATGATTTAGAGCTTGTTTATAGAAAAGTTTTTATTTCTGTATTTTAAATGATTTAGAGCTTGTTTATGGAAACGTGTTTATTTCTGTATTTCAACATGATTTAGAGCTTGTTTATGGAAAAGTGTTTATTTCTGTATTTCAATGTTGTAACTTGCTGAAAATTGTCCACAGTGTTCCTATCATCTAGAATAAACAGTACTGCAAAAAATGTCACTTACAGAGTGCATCAAACATGATTTAGAGCTTGTTTATGGAAAAGCGTTTATTTCTGTATTTCAATGATGCAACTTGCTGAAAACTGTCCACAGTGTTCCTATCATCTAGATTAAACAGTAGTGGAAAAAATTCAATTACAGAGTGCTTAAAACATGATTTAGAGCTTGTTTATGGAAAAGTGTTTATTTCTGTATTTCAAAATGATTTAGAGCTTTTTTTATGGAAAAGTGTTTATTTCTGTATTTCAATGTTGCAACTTGCTGAAAACGGTCCACAGTGTTCCTATCATCCTGATTAAACAGTACTGCAAGAAAATTTACTTCCAGAGTGCATCAAACATGATTTAGAGCTTGTTTATAGAAAAGTTTTTATTTCTGTATTTTAAATGATTTAGAGCTTGTTTATGGAAAAGTGTTTATTTCTGTATTTCAAAATGATTTAGAGCTTGTTTATGGAAAAGTGTTTATTTCTGTATTTCAATGTTGTAACTTGCTGAAAATTGTCCACAGTGTTCCTATCATCTAGAATAAACAGTACTGCAAAAAATTTACTTCCAGAGTGCATCAAACATGATTTAGAGCTTGTTTATAGAAAAGTTTTTATTTCTGTATTTTAAATGATTTAGAGCTTGTTTATGGAAACGTGTTTATTTCTGTATTTCAAAATGATTTAGAGCTTGTTTATGGAAAAGTGTTTATTTCTGTATTTCAATGTTGTAACTTGCTGAAAATTGTCCACAGTGTTCCTATCATCTAGAATAAACAGTACTGCAAAAAATGTCACTTACAGAGTGCATCAAACATGATTTAGAGCTTGTTTATGGAAAAGCGTTTATTTCTGTATTTCAAAATGATTTAGAGTTTGTTTATGGAAAAGTGTTTATTTCTGTATTTCAATGTTGCAAATTGCTGAAAACTGTCCACAGTGTTCCTATCATCTAGATTAAACAGTACTGAAAAACAATTCAATTACAGAGTGCTTAAAACATGATTTAGAGCTTGTTTATGGAAAAGTGTTTATTTCTGTATTTCAAAATGATTTAGAGTTTGTTTATGGAAAAGTGTTTATTTCTGTATTTCAATGTTGTAACTTGCTGAAAATTGTCCACAGTGTTCCTATCATCTAGAATAAACAGTACTGCAAAAAATGTCACTTCCAGAGTGCATCAAACATGATTTAGAGCTTGTTTATGGAAAAGTGTTTATTTCTGTATTTCAATGTTGCAACTTGCTGAAAACTGTCCACAGTGTTCCTATCATCTAGATTAAACAGTAGTGGAAAAAAAATCAATTACAGAGTGCTTAAAACATGATTTAGAGCTTGTTTATGGAAAAGTGTTTATTTCTGTATTTCAAAATGATTTAGAGCTTTTTTATGGAAAAGTGTTTATTTCTGTATTTCAATGTTGTAACTTGCTGAAAATTGTCCACAGTGTTCCTATCATCTAGATTAAACAGTATTGCAAAAAAGTTTACTTCCAGAGTGCATCAAACATGATTTAGAGCTTGTTTATAGAAAAGTTTTTATTTCTGTATTTTAAATGATTTAGAGCTTGTTTATGGAAAAGTGTTTATTTCTGTATTTCAAAATGATTTAGAGCTTGTTTATGGAAAAGTGTTTATTTCTGTATTTCAATGTTGTAACTTGCTGAAAATTGTCCACAGTGTTCCTATCATCTAGAATAAACAGTACTGCAAAAAATGTCACTTACAGAGTGCATCAAACATGATTTAGAGCTTGTTTATGGAAAAGTGTTTATTTCTGTATTTCAATGATGCAACTTGCTGAAAACTGTCCACAGTGTTCCTATCATCTAGATTAAACAGTACTGAAAAACAATTCAATTACAGAGTGCTTAAAACATGATTTAGAGCTTGTTTATGGAAAAGTGTTTATTTCTGTATTTCAAAATGATTTAGAGTTTGTTTATGGAAAAGTGTTTATTTCTGTATTTCAAAATTATTTAGAGCTTGTTTATGGAAAAGTGTTTATTTCTGTATTTCAATGTTGCAAATTGCTGAAAACTGTCCACAGTGTTCCTATCATCTAGATTAAACAGTACTGAAAAACAATTCAATTACAGAGTGCTTAAAACATGATTTAGAGCTTGTTTATGGAAAAGTGTTTATTTCTGTATTTCAAAATGATTTAGAGCTTGTTTATGGAAAAGTGTTTATTTCTGTATTTCAATGTTGTAACTTGCTGAAAATTGTCCACAGTGTTCCTATCATCTAGAATAAACAGTACTGCAAAAAATTTACTTCCAGAGTGCATCAAACATGATTTAGAGCTTGTTTATAGAAAAGTTTTTATTTCTGTATTTTAAATGATTTAGAGCTTGTTTATGGAAACGTGTTTATTTCTGTATTTCAAAATGATTTAGAGCTTGTTTATGGAAAAGTGTTTATTTCTGTATTTCAATGTTGTAACTTGCTGAAAATTGTCCACAGTGTTCCTATCATCTAGAATAAACAGTACTGCAAAATATGTCACTTCCAGAGTGCATCAAACATGATTTAGAGCTTGTTTATGGAAAAGTGTTTATTTCTGTATTTCAATGTTGCAACTTGCTGAAAACTGTCCACAGTGTTCCTATCATCTAGATTAAACAGTAGTGGAAAAAAATCAATTACAGAGTGCTTAAAACATGATTTAGAGCTTGTTTATGGAAAAGTGTTTATTTCTGTATTTCAAAATGATTTAGAGCTTTTTTATGGAAAAGTGTTTATTTCTGTATTTCAATGTTGTAACTTGCTGAAAATTGTCCACAGTGTTCCTATCATCTAGATTAAACAGTATTGCAAAAAAATTTACTTCCAGAGTGCATCAAACATGATTTAGAGCTTGTTTATAGAAACGTTTTTATTTCTGTATTTTAAATGATTTAGAGCTTGTTTATGGAAAAGTGTTTATTTCTGTATTTCAAAATGATTTAGAGCTTGTTTATGGAAAAGTGTTTATTTCTGTATTTCAATGTTGTAACTTGCTGAAAATTGTCCACAGTGTTCCTATCATCTAGAATAAACAGTACTGCAAAAAATGTCACTTACAGAGTGCATCAAACATGATTTAGAGCTTGTTTATGGAAAAGTGTTTATTTCTGTATTTCAATGATGCAACTTGCTGAAAACTGTCCACAGTGTTCCTATCATCTAGATTAAACAGTACTGAAAAACAATTCAATTACAGAGTGCTTAAAACATGATTTAGAGCTTGTTTATGGAAAAGTGTTTATTTCTGTATTTCAAAATGATTTAGAGTTTGTTTATGGAAAAGTGTTTATTTCTGTATTTCAAAATTATTTAGAGCTTGTTTATGGAAAAGTGTTTATTTCTGTATTTCAATGTTGCAAATTGCTGAAAACTGTCCACAGTGTTCCTATCATCTAGATTAACCTGTCTAGGATGAGAGTGGCGCTAGCGGCACTCCCCCCCCACCCCCACTGAAAAACCAGTGCCGCGAAATTCAAAAACAATATTTTTTTTAAATATTTAACTTTCACACATTAAAGTCCAATACAGCTAATGAAAGACACAGATCTTGTGAATCCAGTCAACATGTCCGATTTTTAAAATGTTTTACAGGGAAGACACAATATGTAAAGATGTACATCTATTACCTAAAAATACATTAGCATAATCCACCATCTTTTATTTGTCCACCAACACCAGTAGCCATCACCAATTCGGCTAAACTAAGATATTTATAGCCCCTAACCAACAAAAAAACTCATTAGATGACAGTCTGATAACATATTTATGGTATGGGATAGGTTTTGTTAGAAAAAAGTGCATATTTCAGGTAGATGGCATAGTTTACAATTGCACCCACCGTCACAAATGGACTAGAATAATTACAATGAGCAACGTGTTTACCTAACTACTAATCATCAAACATTTCGTAAAAATACACAGCATACACGAATCGAAAGACACAGATCCTGTGAATACAGACAATATTTCAGATTTTCTAAGTGTCTTACAGCGAAAACACAATAAATCGTTATATTAGCTTAGCACATAGCAATTAGCAGCCCAGCATTGATTCTAGCCAAAGTGAGCGATAAAAGTCAACATCGCCAAAAGATATTAATTTTTTCACTAACCTTCTCAGAATTCTTCCGATGACACTCCTGTAACATCACATTACAACATGCATATACAGTTTGATCGAAAATGTTTATATTTAGCCACCAAAATCATGGTTAGACAATGTGAAATGTAGACAAGCTGGTAAAGAAAAAGTCCTTGCGCCACTTAGACAGTGATCTACTCTTATACATAAATACTCATAAACGTGACTAAAAAATATAGGGTGGACAGGGATTGATAGACAATTTAATTCTTAATACAATTGCGTTATTACATTTTTTAATTTATCCTTACTTTTCAATACAGTTTGCGCCAAGCGAAGCTACGTCAAAAAACATGGCGTCCTAAGCCACTAAAATGTTTCGACAGAAACACGATTTATCATAATAAAAATGTCCTACCTTGAGCTGTTCTTCCATCAGTATCTTGGGCAAAGGATCCTTTCTTGGGAGAAATCGTCTTTTGGTGGAAAGCTGTCCTCTTGCCATGTGGAAATGTCAACTGCGTTCGGGATGAACTGAAAAGCGTGCCCAACTTTTCACATCGTTGCAAAAATAAATGTCCCAAAATCGCACTAAACGGATATAAATTGCTATAAAACGCTTTAAATTAACTACCTTATGATGTTTTTAACTCCTATAACGAGTGAAAAGATGACCGGAGAAATATAACAGGCTAAACTAACGCTTGGAACAGGAGCGGGTCGGTGTCCAGCACGCGCGTTACGCAGCAAGGAAAGACTTGCTAGCTACAGGGTTTTTTGATTTATAGGGCCTGTGAACGCGCAATCGACCCCATTGGAATCGTCATCACGTAAAGGCATCCAGGGGAAGACGTAAGAAGTGTCCGTATAGTCATAGCAATGACAGTGCCCTTTTAACTGACTTCAGAAGAGTGGCCAACATTTCTCAAATCTGACTCCATGTCAGGGAAATTGCTGTAGAATGGGCTCTGTTCCACTTAGAGACAAAATTTCAACTCCTATAGAAACTATAGACTGTTTTCTATCCAATAATAATAATAATATGCATATTGTACGATCAAGGATTTTGTGGGAAGCCGTTTCAAAAATTAGCCAAGTTAGCATAAATAGTCTAAACAGCGCCCCCATCCCCAACAGGTTAAACAGTACTGAAAAACAATTCAATTACAGAGTGCTTAAAACATGATTTAGAGCTTGTTTATGGAAAAGTGTTTATTTCTGTATTTCAAAATGATTTAGAGTTTGTTTATGGAAAAGTGTTTATTTCTGTATTTCAATGTTGTAACTTGCTGAAAATTGTCCACAGTGTTCCTATCATCTAGAATAAACAGTACTGCAAAAAATGTCACTTCCAGAGTGCATCAAACATGATTTAGAGCTTGTTTATGGAAAAGTGTTTATTTCTGTATTTCAATGTTGCAACTTGCTGAAAACTGTCCACAGTGTTCCTATCATCTAGATTAAACAGTAGTGGAAAAAATTCAATTACAGAGTGCTTAAAACATGATTTAGAGCTTGTTTATGGAAAAGTGTTTATTTCTGTATTTCAAAATGATTTAGAGCTTTTTTATGGAAAAGTGTTTATTTCTGTATTTCAATGTTGTAACTTGCTGAAAATTGTCCACGGTGTTCCTATCATCTAGATTAAACAGTACTGCAAGAAAATTTACTTCCAGAGTGCATCAAACATGATTTAGAGCTTGTTTATAGAAAAGTTTTTATTTCTGTATTTTAAATGATTTAGAGCTTGTTTATGGAAAAGTGTTTATTACTGTATTTCAAAATGATTTAGAGCTTGTTTATGGAAAAGTGTTTATTTCTGTATTTCAATGTTGTAACTTGCTGAAAATTGTCCACAGTGTTCCTATCATCTAGAATAAACAGTACTGCAAAAAATGTCACTTACAGAGTGCATCAAACATGATTTAGAGCTTGTTTATGGAAAAGCGTTTATTTCTGTATTTCAATGATGCAATTTGCTGAAAACTGTCCACAGTGTTCCTATCATCTAGATTAAACAGTAGTGGAAAAAATTCAATTACAGAGTGCTTAAAACATGATTTAGAGCTTGTTTATGGAAAAGTGTTTATTTCTGTATTTCAAAATGATTTAGAGCTTTTTTTATGGAAAAGTGTTTATTTCTGTATTTCAATGTTGTAACTTGCTGAAAATGGTCCACAGTGTTCCTATCATCTAGATTAAACAGTACTGCAAGAAAATTTACTTCCAGAGTGCATCAAACATGATTTAGAGCTTGTTTATAGAAAAGTTTTTATTTCTGTATTTTAAATGATTTAGAGCTTGTTTATGGAAAAGTGTTTATTTCTGTATTTCAAAATGATTTAGAGCTTGTTTATGGAAAAGTGTTTATTTCTGTATTTCAAAATGATTTAGAGCTTGTTCATGGAAAAGTGTTTATTTCTGTATTTCAATGTTGTAACTTGCTGAAAATTGTCCACAGTGTTCCTATCATCTAGAATAAACAGTACTGCAAAAAATTTACTTCCAGAGTGCATCAAACATGATTTAGAGCTTGTTTATAGAAAAGTTTTTATTTCTGTATTTTAAATGATTTAGAGCTTGTTTATGGAAACGTGTTTATTTCTGTATTTCAAAATGATTTAGAGCTTGTTTATGGAAAAGTGTTTATTTCTGTATTTCAATGTTGTAACTTGCTGAAAATTGTCCACAGTGTTCCTATCATCTAGAATAAACAGTACTGCAAAAAATTTCACTTACAGAGTGCATCAAACATGATTTAGAGCTTGTTTATGGAAAAGTGTTTATTTCTGTATTTCAATGATGCAACTTGCTGAAAACTGTCCACAGTGTTCCTATCATCTAGATTAAACAGTAGTGGAAAAAATTCAATTACAGAGTGCTTAAAACATGATTTAGAGCTTGTTTATGGAAAAGTGTTTATTTCTGTATTTCAAAATGATTTAGAGCTTGTTTATGGAAAAGTGTTTATTTCTGTATTTCAAAATGATTTAGAGCTTGTTTATGGAAAAGTGTTTATTTCTGTATTTCAATGTTGTAACTTGCTGAAAATTGTCCACAGTGTTCCTATCATCTAGAATAAACAGTACTCCAAAAAATTTACTTACAGAGTGCATCAAACATGATTTAGAGCTTGTTTATGGAAAAGTGTTTATTTCTGTATTTCAATGATGCAACTTGCTGAAAACTGTCCACAGTGTTCCTATCATCTAGATTAAACAGTACTGAAAAACAATTCAATTACAGAGTGCTTAAAACATGATTTAGAGCTTGTTTATGGAAAAGTGTTTATTTCTGTATTTCAATGTTGCAACTTGCTGAAAACTGTCCACAGTGTTCCTATCATCTAGATTAAACAGTACTGAAAAACAATTCAATTACAGAGTGCTTAAAACATGATTTAGAGCTTGTTTATGGAAAAGTGTTAATTTCTGTATTTCAACATGATTTAGAGCTTGTTCATGGAAAACTGTTTATTCCTGTATTTCAATGTTGCAACTTGCTGAAAATTGTCCACAGTGTTCCTATCATCTAGAATAAACAGTACTGCAAAAAATGTTACTTACAGAGTGCATCAAACATGATTTAGAGCTTGTTTATGGAAAAGTGTTTATTTCTGTATTTCAATGTTGCAACTTGCTGAAAACTGTCCACAGTGTTCCTATCATCTAGATTAAACAGTACTGAAAAACAATTCAATTACAGAGTGCTTAAAACATGATTTAGAGCTTGTTTATGGAAAAGTGTTTATTTCTGTATTTCAATGTTGCAACTTGCTGAAAACTGTCCACAGTGTTCCTATCATCTAGATTAAACAGTACTGAAAAACAATTCAATTACAGAGTGCTTAAAACATGATTTAGAGCTTGTTTATGGAAAAGTGTTAATTTCTGTATTTCAACATGATTTAGAGCTTGTTCATGGAAAACTGTTTATTCCTGTATTTCAATGTTGCAACTTGCTGAAAATTGTCCACAGTGTTCCTATCATCTAGAATAAACAGTACTGCAAAAAATGTTACTTACAGAGTGCATCAAACATGATTTAGAGCTTGTTTATTGAAAACTGTTTATTTCTGTATTTCAATGTTGCAACTTGCTGAAAACTGTCCACAGTGTTCCTATCATCTAGATTAAACAGTACTGAAAAACAATTCAATTACAGAGTGCTTAAAACATGATTTAGAGCTTGTTTATGGAAAAGTGTTAATTTCTGTATTTCAACATGATTTAGAGCTTGTTCATGGAAAACTGGTTATTCCTGTATTTCAATGTTGCAACTTGCTGAAAATTGTCCACAGTGTTCCTATCATCTAGAATAAACAGTACTGCAAAAAATGTTACTTACAGAGTGCATCAAACATGATTTAGAGCTTGTTCATGGAAAAGTGTTTATTTCTGTATTTCAATGTTGCAAATTGCTGAAAACTGTCCACAGTGTTCCTATCATCTAGATTAAACAGTACTGAAAAACAATTCAATTACAGAGTGCTTAAAACATGATTTAGAGCTTGTTTATGGAAAAGTGTTTATTTCTGTATTTCAATGTTGCAACTTGCTGAAAACTGTCCACAGTGTTCCTATCATCTAGATTAAACAGTACTGAAAAACAATTCAATTACAGAGTGCTTAAAACATGATTTAGAGCTTGTTTATGGAAAAGTGTTAATTTCTGTATTTCAACATGATTTAGAGCTTGTTCATGGAAAACTGTTTATTCCTGTATTTCAATGTTGCAACTTGCTGAAAATTGTCCACAGTGTTCCTATCATCTAGAATAAACAGTACTGCAAAAAATGTTACTTACAGAGTGCATCAAACATGATTTAGAGCTTGTTTATGGAAAACTGTTTATTTCTGTATTTCAATGTTGCAACTTGCTGAAAACTGTCCACAGTGTTCCTATCATCTAGATTAAACAGTACTGAAAAACAATTCAATTACAGAGTGCTTAAAACATGATTTAGAGCTTGTTTATGGAAAAGTGTTAATTTCTGTATTTCAACATGATTTAGAGCTTGTTCATGGAAAACTGGTTATTCCTGTATTTCAATGTTGCAACTTGCTGAAAATTGTCCACAGTGTTCGTATCATCTAGAATAAACAGTACTGCAAAAAATGTTACTTACAGAGTGCATCAAACATGATTTAGAGCTTGTTCATGGAAAAGTGTTTATTTCTGTATTTCAATGTTGCAAATTGTTGAAAACTGTCCACAGTGTTCCTATCATCTAGATTAAACAGTACTGAAAAACAATTCAATTACAGAGTGCTTAAAACATGATTTAGAGTTTGTTTATGGAAAAGTGTTTATTTCTGTATTTCAAACATGATTTAGAGCTTGTTTATGGAAAAATGTTTATTTCTGTATTTCAATGTTGCAACTTGCTGAAAATTGTCCACAGTGTTACTATCTTCTAGATTAAACAGTACTGCAAGAAAATTTACTTCCAGAGTGCATCAAACATGATTTAGAGCTTGTTTATGGAAAAGTGTTTATTTCTGTATTTCAATGTTGCAACTTGCTGAAAACTGTCCACAGTGTTCCTATCATCTAGATTAAACAGTACTGAAAAACAATTCGATTACAGAGTGCTTAAAACATGATTTAGAGCTTGTTTATGGAAAAGTGTTTATTTCTGTATTTCAAAATGATTTAGAGTTTGTTTATGGAAAAGTGTTTATTTCTGTATTTCAAAATGATTTAGAGCTTGTTCATGGAAAAGTGTTTATTTCTGTATTTCAATGTTGTTACTTGCTGAAAATTGTCCACAGTGTTCCTATCTTCTAGATTAAACAGTACTGCAAAAAATTCACTTCCAGAGTGCATCAAAGATGATTTAGAGCTTGTTTATGGAAAAGTGTTTATTTCTGTATTTCAATGTTGCAACTTGCTGAAAATTGTCCACAGTGTTCCTATCTTCTAGATTAAACAGTACTGTAAAAACATTCACTTCCAGAGTGCATCAAACATGATCTGTAGCTTGTTTATGGAAAAGTGTTTATTTCTGTATTTCAATGTTGCAACTTGCTGAAAATTGTCCACAGTGTTCCCATCTTCTAGATTAAACAGTACTGCAAGAAAATTCACTTCCAGAGTGCATCAAACATGATTTAGAGTTTGTTTATAGAAAAGTGTTTATTTCTGTATTTTAAATGATTTAGAGCTTGTTTATGGAAAAGTGTTTATTTCTGTATTTCAATGTTGCAACTTGCTGAAAACTGTCCACAGTGTTCCTATCATCTAGATTAAACAGTACTGAAAAACAATTCAATTACAGAGTGCTTAAAACATGATTTAAAGCTTGTTTATGGAAAAGTGTTAATTTCTGTATTTCAACATGATTTAGAGCTTGTTCATGGAAAACTGTTTATTCCTGTATTTCAATGTTGCAACTTGCTGAAAACTGTCCACAGTGTTCCTATCATCTAGATTAAACAGTACTGAAAAACAATTCAATTACAGAGTGCTTAAAACATGATTTAAAGCTTGTTTATGGAAAAGTGTTAATTTCTGTATTTCAACATGATTTAGAGCTTGTTCATGGAAAACTGTTTATTCCTGTATTTCAATGTTGCAACTTGCTGAAAATTGTCCACAGTGTTCCTATCATCTAGAATAAACAGTACTGCAAAAAATGTTACTTACAGAGTGCATCAAACATGATTTAGAGCTTGTTTATAGAAAAGTTTTTATTTCTGTATTTTAAATGATTTAGAGCTTGTTTATGGAAAAGTGTTTATTTCTGTATTTCAAAATGATTTAGAGCTGGTTTATGGAAAAGTGTTTATTTCTGTATTTCAATGTTGTAACTTGCTGAAAATTGTCCACAGTGTTCCTATCATCTAGATTAAACAGTACTGCAAGAAAATGTACTTCCAGAGTGCATCAAACATGATTTAGAGCTTGTTTATAGAAAAGTTTTTATTTCTGTATTTTAAATGATTTAGAGCTTGTTTATGGAAAAGTGTTTATTTCTGTATTTCAAAATGATTTACAGCTTGTTCATGGAAAAGTGTTTATTTCTGTATTTCAATGTTGCAAATTGCTGAAAACTGTCCACAGTGTTCCTATCATCTAGATTAAACAGTACTGAAAAACAATTCAATTACAGAGTGCTTAAAACATGATTTAGAGCTTGTTTATGGAAAAGTGTTTATTTCTGTATTTCAAAATGATTTAGAGCTTGTTTATGGAAAAGTGTTTATTTCTGTATTTCAATGTTGTACCTTGCTGAAAATTGTCCACAGTGTTCCTATCATCTAGAATAAACAGTACTGCAAAAAATGTCACTTACAGAGTGCATCAAACATGATTTAGAGCTTGTTTATGGAAAAGTGTTTATTTCTGTATTTCAATGATGCAACTTGCTGAAAACTGTCCACAGTGTTCCTATCATCTAGATTAAACAGTACTGAAAAACAATTCAATTACAGAGTGCATCAAACATGATTTAGAGCTTGTTTATAGAAAAGTTTTTATTTCTGTATTTTAAATGATTTAGAGCTTGTTTATGGAAAAGTGTTTATTTCTGTATTTCAAAATGATTTAGAGCTTGTTTATGGAAAAGTGTTTATTTCTGTATTTCAATGATGCAACTTGCTGAAAACTGTCCACAGTGTTCCTATCATCTAGATTAAACAGTACTGAAAAACAATTCAATTACAGAGTGCATCAAACATGATTTAGAGCTTGTTTATGGAAAAGTGTATTTCTGTATTTCAAAATGATTTAGAGTTTGTTTATGGAAAAGTGTTTATTTCTGTATTTCAAAATTATTTAGAGCTTGTTTATGGAAAAGTGTTTATTTCTGTATTTCAATGTTGTAACTTGCTGAAAATTGTCCACAGTGTTCCTATCATCTAGAATAAACAGTACTGCAAAAAATGTCACTTCCAGAGTGCATCAAACATGATTTAGAGCTTGTTTATGGAAAAGTGTTTATTTCTGTATTTCAATGTTGCAACTTGCTGAAAACTGTCCACAGTGTTCCTATCATCTAGATTAAACAGTAGTGGAAAAAATTCAATTACAGAGTGCTTAAAACATGATTTAGAGCTTGTTTATGGAAAAGTGTTTATTTCTGTATTTCAAAATGATTTAGAGCTTTTTTATGGAAAAGTGTTTATTTCTGTATTTCAATGTTGTAACTTGCTGAAAATTGTCCACGGTGTTCCTATCATCTAGATTAAACAGTACTGCAAGAAAATTTACTTCCAGAGTGCATCAAACATGATTTAGAGCTTGTTTATAGAAAAGTTTTTATTTCTGTATTTTAAATGATTTAGAGCTTGTTTATGGAAAAGTGTTTATTTCTGTATTTCAATGTTGTAACTTGCTGAAAATTGTCCACAGTGTTCCTATCATCTAGAATAAACAGTACTGCAAAAAATGTCACTTACAGAGTGCATCAAACATGATTTAGAGCTTGTTTATGGAAAAGTGTTTATTTCTGTATTTCAATGATGCAACTTGCTGAAAACTGTCCACAGTGTTCCTATCATCTAGATTAAACAGTACTGAAAAACAATTCAATTACAGAGTGCTTAAAACATGATTTAGAGTTTGTTTATGGAAAAGTGTTTATTTCTGTATTTCAAAATGATTTAGAGTTTGTTTATGGAAAAGTGTTTATTTCTGTATTTCAAAATTATTTAGAGCTTGTTTATGGAAAAGTGTTTATTTCTGTATTTCAATGTTGCAAATTGCTGAAAACTGTCCACAGTGTTCCTATCATCTAGATTAAACAGTACTGAAAAACAATTCAATTACAGAGTGCTTAAAACATGATTTAGAGCTTGTTTATGGAAAAGTGTTTATTTCTGTATTTCAAAATGATTTAGAGTTTGTTTATGGAAAAGTGTTTATTTCTGTATTTCAATGTTGTAACTTGCTGAAAATTGTCCACAGTGTTCCTATCATCTAGAATAAACAGTACTGCAAAAAATGTCACTTCCAGAGTGCATCAAACATGATTTAGAGCTTGTTTATGGAAAAGTGTTTATTTCTGTATTTCAATGATGCAACTTGCTGAAAACTGTCCACAGTGTTCCTATCATCTAGATTAAACAGTAGTGGAAAAAATTCAATTACAGAGTGCTTAAAACATGATTTAGAGCTTGTTTATGGAAAAGTGTTTATTTCTGTATTTCAAAATGATTTAGAGCTTTTTTATGGAAAAGTGTTTATTTCTGTATTTCAATGTTGTAACTTGCTGAAAATTGTCCACGGTGTTCCTATCATCTAGATTAAACAGTACTGCAAGAAAATTTACTTCCAGAGTGCATCAAACATGATTTAGAGCTTGTTTATAGAAAAGTTTTTATTTCTGTATTTTAAATGATTTAGAGCTTGTTTATGGAAAAGTGTTTATTACTGTATTTCAAAATGATTTAGAGCTTGTTTATGGAAAAGTGTTTATTTCTGTATTTCAATGTTGTAACTTGCTGAAAATTGTCCACAGTGTTCCTATCATCTAGAATAAACAGTACTGCAAAAAATTTCACTTACAGAGTGCATCAAACATGATTTAGAGCTTGTTTATGGAAAAGTGTTTATTTCTGTATTTCAATGATGCAACTTGCTGAAAACTGTCCACAGTGTTCCTATCATCTAGATTAAACAGTAGTGGAAAAAATTCAATTACAGAGTGCTTAAAACATGATTTAGAGCTTGTTTATGGAAAAGTGTTTATTTCTGTATTTCAAAATGATTTAGAGCTTTTTTATGGAAAAGTGTTTATTTCTGTATTTCAATGTTGTAACTTGCTGAAAATTGTCCACGGTGTTCCTATCATCTAGATTAAACAGTACTGCAAGAAAATTTACTTCCAGAGTGCATCAAACATGATTTAGAGCTTGTTTATAGAAAAGTTTTTATTTCTGTATTTTAAATGATTTAGAGCTTGTTTATGGAAAAGTGTTTATTACTGTATTTCAAAATGATTTAGAGCTTGTTTATGGAAAAGTGTTTATTTCTGTATTTCAATGTTGTAACTTGCTGAAAATTGTCCACAGTGTTCCTATCATCTAGAATAAACAGTACTGCAAAAAATTTCACTTACAGAGTGCATCAAACATGATTTAGAGCTTGTTTATGGAAAAGTGTTTATTTCTGTATTTCAATGATGCAACTTGCTGAAAACTGTCCACAGTGTTCCTATCATCTAGATTAAACAGTAGTGGAAAAAATTCAATTACAGAGTGCTTAAAACATGATTTAGAGCTTGTTTATGGAAAAGTGTTTATTTCTGTATTTCAAAATGATTTAGAGCTTTTTTATGGAAAAGTGTTTATTTCTGTATTTCAATGTTGTAACTTGCTGAAAATTGTCCACGGTGTTCCTATCATCTAGATTAAACAGTACTGCAAGAAAATTTACTTCCAGAGTGCATCAAACATGATTTAGAGCTTGTTTATAGAAAAGTTTTTATTTCTGTATTTTAAATGATTTAGAGCTTGTTTATGGAAAAGTGTTTATTACTGTATTTCAAAATGATTTAGAGCTTGTTTATGGAAAAGTGTTTATTTCTGTATTTCAATGTTGTAACTTGCTGAAAATTGTCCACAGTGTTCCTATCATCTAGAATAAACAGTACTGCAAAAAATTTCACTTACAGAGTGCATCAAACATGATTTAGAGCTTGTTTATGGAAAAGTGTTTATTTCTGTATTTCAATGATGCAACTTGCTGAAAACTGTCCACAGTGTTCCTATCATCTAGATTAAACAGTAGTGGAAAAAATTCAATTACAGAGTGCTTAAAACATGATTTAGAGCTTGTTTATGGAAAAGTGTTTATTTCTGTATTTTAAATGATTTAGAGCTTGTTTATGGAAAAGTGTTTATTACTGTATTTCAAAATGATTTAGAGCTTGTTTATGGAAAAGTGTTTATTTCTGTATTTCAATCTTGTAACTTGCTGAAAATTGTCCACAGTGTTCCTATCATCTAGAATAAACAGTACTGCAAAAAAATTCACTTACAGAGTGCATCAAACATGATTTAGAGCTTGTTTATGGAAAAGTTTTTATTTCTTTATTTCAATGATGCAACTTGCTGAAAACTGTCCACAGTGTTCCTATCATCTAGATTAAACAGTAGTGGAAAAAATTCAATTACAGAGTGCTTAAAACATGATTTAGAGCTTGTTTATGGAAAAGTGTTTATTTCTGTATTTCAAAATGATTTAGAGCTTTTTTTATGGAAAAGTGTTTATTTCTGTATTTCAAAATTATTTAGAGCTTGTTTATGGAAAAGTGTTTATTTCTGTATTTCAATGTTGCAAATTGCTGAAAACTGTCCACAGTGTTCCTATCATCTAGATTAAACAGTACTGAAAAACAATTCAATTACAGAGTGCTTAAAACATGATTTAGAGCTTGTTTATGGAAAAGTGTTTATTTCTGTATTTTAAATGATTTAGAGCTTGTTTATGGAAAAGTGTTTATTACTGTATTTCAAAATGATTTAGAGCTTGTTTATGGAAAAGTGTTTATTTCTGTATTTCAATCTTGTAACTTGCTGAAAATTGTCCACAGTGTTCCTATCATCTAGAATAAACAGTACTGCAAAAAAATTCACTTACAGAGTGCATCAAACATGATTTAGAGCTTGTTTATGGAAAAGTTTTTATTTCTTTATTTCAATGATGCAACTTGCTGAAAACTGTCCACAGTGTTCCTATCATCTAGATTAAACAGTAGTGGAAAAAATTCAATTACAGAGTGCTTAAAACATGATTTAGAGCTTGTTTATGGAAAAGTGTTTATTTCTGTATTTCAAAATGATTTAGAGCTTTTTTTATGGAAAAGTGTTTATTTCTGTATTTCAAAATTATTTAGAGCTTGTTTATGGAAAAGTGTTTATTTCTGTATTTCAATGTTGCAAATTGCTGAAAACTGTCCACAGTGTTCCTATCATCTAGATTAAACAGTACTGAAAAACAATTCAATTACAGAGTGCTTAAAACATGATTTAGAGCTTGTTTATGGAAAAGTGTTTATTTCTGTATTTCAAAATGATTTAGAGCTTTTTTATGGAAAAGTGTTTATTTCTGTATTTCAATGTTGTAACTTGCTGAAAATTGTCCACGGTGTTCCTATCATCTAGATTAAACAGTACTGCAAGAAAATTTACTTCCAGAGTGCATCAAACATGATTTAGAGCTTGTTTATAGAAAAGTTTTTATTTCTGTATTTTAAATGATTTAGAGCTTGTTTATGGAAAAGTGTTTATTACTGTATTTCAAAATGATTTAGAGCTTGTTTATGGAAAAGTGTTTATTTCTGTATTTCAATGTTGTAACTTGCTGAACATTGTCCACAGTGTTCCTATCATCTAGAATAAACAGTACTGCAAAAAATTTCACTTACAGAGTGCATCAAACATGATTTAGAGCTTGTTTATGGAAAAGTGTTTATTTCTGTATTTCAATGATGCAACTTGCTGAAAACTGTCCACAGTGTTCCTATCATCTAGATTAAACAGTAGTGGAAAAAATTCAATTACAGAGTGCTTAAAACATGATTTAGAGCTTGTTTATGGAAAAGTGTTTATTTCTGTATTTTAAATGATTTAGAGCTTGTTTATGGAAAAGTGTTTATTACTGTATTTCAAAATGATTTAGAGCTTGTTTATGGAAAAGTGTTTATTTCTGTATTTCAATGTTGTAACTTGCTGAAAATTGTCCACAGTGTTCCTATCATCTAGAATAAACAGTACTGCAAAAAAATTCACTTACAGAGTGCATCAAACATGATTTAGAGCTTGTTTATGGAAAAGTGTTTATTTCTGTATTTCAATGATGCAACTTGCTGAAAACTGTCCACAGTGTTCCTATCATCTAGATTAAACAGTAGTGGAAAAAATTCAATTACAGAGTGCTTAAAACATGATTTAGAGCTTGTTTATGGAAAAGTGTTTATTACTGTATTTCAAAATGATTTAGAGCTTGTTTATGGAAAAGTGTTTATTTCTGTATTTCAATGTTGTAACTTGCTGAAAATTGTCCACAGTGTTCCTATCATCCTGATTAAACAGTACTGAAAAAAATTTCACTTACAGAGTGCATCAAACATGATTTAGAGCTTGTTTATGGAAAAGTGTTTATTTCTGTATTTCAATGATGCAACTTGCTGAAAACTGTCCACAGTGTTCCTATCATCTAGATTAAACAGTAGTGGAAAAAATTCAATTACAGAGTGCTTAAAACATGATTTAGAGCTTGTTTATGGAAAAGTGTTTATTTCTGTATTTCAAAATGATTTAGAGCTTTTTTATGGAAAAGTGTTTATTTCTGTATTTCAATGTTGTAACTTGCTGAAAATTGTCCACGGTGTTCCTATCATCTAGATTAAACAGTACTGCAAGAAAATTTACTTCCAGAGTGCATCAAACATGATTTAGAGCTTGTTTATAGAAAAGTTTTTATTTCTGTATTTTAAATGATTTAGAGCTTGTTTATGGAAAAGTGTTTATTACTGTATTTCAAAATGATTTAGAGCTTGTTTATGGAAAAGTGTTTATTTCTGTATTTCAATGTTGTAACTTGCTGAAAATTGTCCACAGTGTTCCTATCATCTAGAATAAACAGTACTGCAAAAAATTTCACTTACAGAGTGCATCAAACATGATTTAGAGCTTGTTTATGGAAAAGTGTTTATTTCTGTATTTCAATGATGCAACTTGCTGAAAACTGTCCACAGTGTTCCTATCATCTAGATTAAACAGTAGTGGAAAAAATTCAATTACAGAGTGCTTAAAACATGATTTAGAGCTTGTTTATGGAAAAGTGTTTATTTCTGTATTTTAAATGATTTAGAGCTTGTTTATGGAAAAGTGTTTATTACTGTATTTCAAAATGATTTAGAGCTTGTTTATGGAAAAGTGTTTATTTCTGTATTTCAATCTTGTAACTTGCTGAAAATTGTCCACAGTGTTCCTATCATCTAGAATAAACAGTACTGCAAAAAAATTCACTTACAGAGTGCATCAAACATGATTTAGAGCTTGTTTATGGAAAAGTTTTTATTTCTTTATTTCAATGATGCAACTTGCTGAAAACTGTCCACAGTGTTCCTATCATCTAGATTAAACAGTAGTGGAAAAAATTCAATTACAGAGTGCTTAAAACATGATTTAGAGCTTGTTTATGGAAAAGTGTTTATTTCTGTATTTCAAAATGATTTAGAGCTTTTTTTATGGAAAAGTGTTTATTTCTGTATTTCAAAATTATTTAGAGCTTGTTTATGGAAAAGTGTTTATTTCTGTATTTCAATGTTGCAAATTGCTGAAAACTGTCCACAGTGTTCCTATCATCTAGATTAAACAGTACTGAAAAACAATTCAATTACAGAGTGCTTAAAACATGATTTAGAGCTTGTTTATGGAAAAGTGTTTATTTCTGTATTTCAAAATGATTTAGAGCTTTTTTATGGAAAAGTGTTTATTTCTGTATTTCAATGTTGTAACTTGCTGAAAATTGTCCACGGTGTTCCTATCATCTAGATTAAACAGTACTGCAAGAAAATTTACTTCCAGAGTGCATCAAACATGATTTAGAGCTTGTTTATAGAAAAGTTTTTATTTCTGTATTTTAAATGATTTAGAGCTTGTTTATGGAAAAGTGTTTATTACTGTATTTCAAAATGATTTAGAGCTTGTTTATGGAAAAGTGTTTATTTCTGTATTTCAATGTTGTAACTTGCTGAACATTGTCCACAGTGTTCCTATCATCTAGAATAAACAGTACTGCAAAAAATTTCACTTACAGAGTGCATCAAACATGATTTAGAGCTTGTTTATGGAAAAGTGTTTATTTCTGTATTTCAATGATGCAACTTGCTGAAAACTGTCCACAGTGTTCCTATCATCTAGATTAAACAGTAGTGGAAAAAATTCAATTACAGAGTGCTTAAAACATGATTTAGAGCTTGTTTATGGAAAAGTGTTTATTTCTGTATTTTAAATGATTTAGAGCTTGTTTATGGAAAAGTGTTTATTACTGTATTTCAAAATGATTTAGAGCTTGTTTATGGAAAAGTGTTTATTTCTGTATTTCAATGTTGTAACTTGCTGAAAATTGTCCACAGTGTTCCTATCATCTAGAATAAACAGTACTGCAAAAAAATTCACTTACAGAGTGCATCAAACATGATTTAGAGCTTGTTTATGGAAAAGTGTTTATTTCTGTATTTCAATGATGCAACTTGCTGAAAACTGTCCACAGTGTTCCTATCATCTAGATTAAACAGTAGTGGAAAAAATTCAATTACAGAGTGCTTAAAACATGATTTAGAGCTTGTTTATGGAAAAGTGTTTATTTCTGTATTTCAATGTTGTAACTTGCTGAAAATTGTCCACAGTGTTCCTATCATCTAGATTAAACAGTACTGCAAGAAAATTTACTTCCAGAGTGCATCAAACATGATTTAGAGCTTGTTTATAGAAAAGTTTTTATTTCTGTATTTTAAATGATTTAGAGCTTGTTTATGGAAAAGTGTTTATTTCTGTATTTCAATGTTGTAACTTGCTGAAAATTGTCCACAGTGTTCCTATCATCTAGAATAAACAGTACTGCAAAAAATGTCACTTACAGAGTGCATCAAACATGATTTAGAGCTTGTTTATGGAAAAGTGTTTATTTCTGTATTTCAATGATGCAACTTGCTGAAAACTGTCCACAGTGTTCCTATCATCTAGATTAAACAGTACTGAAAAACAATTCAATTACAGAGTGCTTAAAACATGATTTAGAGTTTGTTTATGGAAAAGTGTTTATTTCTGTATTTCAAAATGATTTAGAGCTTGTTTATGGAAAAGTGTTTATTTCTGTATTTCAATGTTGTAACTTGCTGAAAATTGTCCAGAGTGTTCCTATCATCTAGATTAAACAGTACTGCAAGAAAATGTACTTCCAGAGTGCATCAAACATGATTTAGAGCTTGTTTATAGAAAAGTTTTTATTTCTGTATTTTAAATGATTTAGAGCTTGTTTATGGAAAAGTGTTTATTTCTGTATTTCAAAATGATTTAGAGCTTGTTTATGGAAAAGTGTTTATTTCTGTATTTCAATGTTGTAACTTGCTGAAAATTGTCCACAGTGTTCCTATCATCTAGAATAAACAGTAGTGGAAAAAATTCAATTACAGAGTGCTTAAAACATGATTTAGAGCTTGTTTATGGAAAAGTGTTTATTTCTGTATTTCAAAATGATTTAGAGCTTTTTTATGGAAAAGTGTTTATTTCTGTATTTCAATGTTGTAACTTGCTGAAAATTGTCCACGGTGTTCCTATCATCTAGATTAAACAGTACTGCAAGAAAATGTACTTCCAGAGTGCATCAAACATGATTTAGAGCTTGTTTATAGAAAAGTTTTTATTTCTGTATTTTAAATGATTTAGAGCTTGTTTATGGAAAAGTGTTTATTTCTGTATTTCAATGTTGTAACTTGCTGAAAATTGTCCACAGTGTTCCTATCATCTAGAATAAACAGTACTGCAAAAAATGTCACTTCCAGAGTGCATCAAACATGATTTAGAGCTTGTTTATGGAAAAGTGTTTATTTCTGTATTTCAATGTTGCAACTTGCTGAAAACTGTCCACAGTGTTCCTATCATCTAGATTAAACAGTAGTGGAAAAAATTCAATTACAGAGTGCTTAAAACATGATTTAGAGCTTGTTTATGGAAAAGTGTTTATTTCTGTATTTCAAAATGATTTAGAGCTTTTTTATGGAAAAGTGTTTATTTCTGTATTTCAATGTTGTAACTTGCTGAAAATTGTCCACGGTGTTCCTATCATCTAGATTAAACAGTACTGCAAGAAAATGTACTTCCAGAGTGCATCAAACATGATTTAGAGCTTGTTTATAGAAAAGTTTTTATTTCTGTATTTTAAATGATTTAGAGCTTGTTTATGGAAAAGTGTTTATTACTGTATTTCAAAATGATTTAGAGCTTGTTTATGGAAAAGTGTTTATTTCTGTATTTCAATGTTGTAACTTGCTGAAAATTGTCCACAGTGTTCCTATCATCTAGAATAAACAGTACTGCAAAAAATGTCACTTACAGAGTGCATCAAACATGATTTAGAGCTTGTTTATGGAAAAGTGTTTATTTCTGTATTTCAATGATGCAACTTGCTGAAAACTGTCCACAGTGTTCCTATCATCTAGATTAAACAGTAGTGGAAAAAATTCAATTACAGAGTGCTTAAAACATGATTTAGAGCTTGTTTATGGAAAAGTGTTTATTTCTGTATTTCAAAATGATTTAGAGCTTTTTTATGGAAAAGTGTTTATTTCTGTATTTCAATGTTGTAACTTGCTGAAAATTGTCCACGGTGTTCCTATCATCTAGATTAAACAGTACTGCAAGAAAATTTACTTCCAGAGTGCATCAAACATGATTTAGAGCTTGTTTATAGAAAAGTTTTTATTTCTGTATTTTAAATGATTTAGAGCTTGTTTATGGAAAAGTGTTTATTACTGTATTTCAAAATGATTTAGAGCTTGTTTATGGAAAAGTGTTTATTTCTGTATTTCAATGTTGTAACTTGCTGAAAATTGTCCACAGTGTTCCTATCATCTAGAATAAACAGTACTGCAAAAAATTTCACTTACAGAGTGCATCAAACATGATTTAGAGCTTGTTTATGGAAAAGTGTTTATTTCTGTATTTCAATGATGCAACTTGCTGAAAACTGTCCACAGTGTTCCTATCATCTAGATTAAACAGTAGTGGAAAAAATTCAATTACAGAGTGCTTAAAACATGATTTAGAGCTTGTTTATGGAAAAGTGTTTATTTCTGTATTTTAAATGATTTAGAGCTTGTTTATGGAAAAGTGTTTATTACTGTATTTCAAAATGATTTAGAGCTTGTTTATGGAAAAGTGTTTATTTCTGTATTTCAATGTTGTAACTTGCTGAAAATTGTCCACAGTGTTCCTATCATCCTGATTAAACAGTACTGAAAAAAAATTCACTTACAGAGTGCATCAAACATGATTTAGAGCTTGTTTTTGGAAAAGTGTTTATTTCTTTATTTCAATGATGCAACTTGCTGAAAACTGTCCACAGTGTTCCTATCATCTAGATTAAACAGTACTGAAAAACAATTCAATTACAGAGTGCTTAAAACATGATTTAGAGTTTGTTTATGGAAAAGTGTTTATTTCTGTATTTCAAAATGATTTAGAGTTTGTTTATGGAAAAGTGTTTATTTCTGTATTTCAAAATTATTTAGAGCTTGTTTATGGAAAAGTGTTTATTTCTGTATTTCAATGTTGCAAATTGCTGAAAACTGTCCACAGTGTTCCTATCATCTAGATTAAACAGTACTGAAAAACAATTCAATTACAGAGTGCTTAAAACATGATTTAGAGCTTGTTTATGGAAAAGTGTTTATTTCTGTATTTCAAAATGATTTAGAGTTTGTTTATGGAAAAGTGTTTATTTCTGTATTTCAATGTTGTAACTTGCTGAAAATTGTCCACAGTGTTCCTATCATCTAGAATAAACAGTACTGCAAAAAATGTCACTTCCAGAGTGCATCAAACATGATTTAGAGCTTGTTTATGGAAAAGTGTTTATTTCTGTATTTCAATGTTGCAACTTGCTGAAAACTGTCCACAGTGTTCCTATCATCTAGATTAAACAGTAGTGGAAAAAATTCAATTACAGAGTGCTTAAAACATGATTTAGAGCTTGTTTATGGAAAAGTGTTTATTTCTGTATTTCAAAATGATTTAGAGCTTTTTTATGGAAAAGTGTTTATTTCTGTATTTCAATGTTGTAACTTGCTGAAAATTGTCCACGGTGTTCCTATCATCTAGATTAAACAGTACTGCAAGAAAATGTACTTCCAGAGTGCATCAAACATGATTTAGAGCTTGTTTATAGAAAAGTTTTTATTTCTGTATTTTAAATGATTTAGAGCTTGTTTATGGAAAAGTGTTTATTACTGTATTTCAAAATGATTTAGAGCTTGTTTATGGAAAAGTGTTTATTTCTGTATTTCAATGTTGTAACTTGCTGAAAATTGTCCACAGTGTTCCTATCATCTAGAATAAACAGTACTGCAAAAAATGTCACTTACAGAGTGCATCAAACATGATTTAGAGCTTGTTTATGGAAAAGTGTTTATTTCTGTATTTCAATGATGCAACTTGCTGAAAACTGTCCACAGTGTTCCTATCATCTAGATTAAACAGTAGTGGAAAAAATTCAATTACAGAGTGCTTAAAACATGATTTAGAGCTTGTTTATGGAAAAGTGTTTATTTCTGTATTTCAAAATGATTTAGAGCTTTTTTATGGAAAAGTGTTTATTTCTGTATTTCAATGTTGTAACTTGCTGAAAATTGTCCACGGTGTTCCTATCATCTAGATTAAACAGTACTGCAAGAAAATTTACTTCCAGAGTGCATCAAACATGATTTAGAGCTTGTTTATAGAAAAGTTTTTATTTCTGTATTTCAATGTTGTAACTTGCTGAAAATTGTCCACAGTGTTCCTATCATCTAGAATAAACAGTAGTGGAAAAAATTCAATTACAGAGTGCTTAAAACATGATTTAGAGCTTGTTTATGGAAAAGTGTTTATTTCTGTATTTCAAAATGATTTAGAGCTTTTTTATGGAAAAGTGTTTATTTCTGTATTTCAATGTTGTAACTTGCTGAAAATTGTCCACGGTGTTCCTATCATCTAGATTAAACAGTACTGCAAGAAAATGTACTTCCAGAGTGCATCAAACATGATTTAGAGCTTGTTTATAGAAAAGTTTTTATTTCTGTATTTTAAATGATTTAGAGCTTGTTTATGGAAAAGTGTTTATTTCTGTATTTCAATGTTGTAACTTGCTGAAAATTGTCCACAGTGTTCCTATCATCTAGAATAAACAGTACTGCAAAAAATGTCACTTCCAGAGTGCATCAAACATGATTTAGAGCTTGTTTATGGAAAAGTGTTTATTTCTGTATTTCAATGTTGCAACTTGCTGAAAACTGTCCACAGTGTTCCTATCATCTAGATTAAACAGTAGTGGAAAAAATTCAATTACAGAGTGCTTAAAACATGATTTAGAGCTTGTTTATGGAAAAGTGTTTATTTCTGTATTTCAAAATGATTTAGAGCTTTTTTATGGAAAAGTGTTTATTTCTGTATTTCAATGTTGTAACTTGCTGAAAATTGTCCACGGTGTTCCTATCATCTAGATTAAACAGTACTGCAAGAAAATGTACTTCCAGAGTGCATCAAACATGATTTAGAGCTTGTTTATAGAAAAGTTTTTATTTCTGTATTTTAAATGATTTAGAGCTTGTTTATGGAAAAGTGTTTATTACTGTATTTCAAAATGATTTAGAGCTTGTTTATGGAAAAGTGTTTATTTCTGTATTTCAATGTTGTAACTTGCTGAAAATTGTCCACAGTGTTCCTATCATCTAGAATAAACAGTACTGCAAAAAATGTCACTTACAGAGTGCATCAAACATGATTTAGAGCTTGTTTATGGAAAAGTGTTTATTTCTGTATTTCAATGATGCAACTTGCTGAAAACTGTCCACAGTGTTCCTATCATCTAGATTAAACAGTAGTGGAAAAAATTCAATTACAGAGTGCTTAAAACATGATTTAGAGCTTGTTTATGGAAAAGTGTTTATTTCTGTATTTCAAAATGATTTAGAGCTTTTTTATGGAAAAGTGTTTATTTCTGTATTTCAATGTTGTAACTTGCTGAAAATTGTCCACGGTGTTCCTATCATCTAGATTAAACAGTACTGCAAGAAAATTTACTTCCAGAGTGCATCAAACATGATTTAGAGCTTGTTTATAGAAAAGTTTTTATTTCTGTATTTTAAATGATTTAGAGCTTGTTTATGGAAAAGTGTTTATTACTGTATTTCAAAATGATTTAGAGCTTGTTTATGGAAAAGTGTTTATTTCTGTATTTCAATGTTGTAACTTGCTGAAAATTGTCCACAGTGTTCCTATCATCTAGAATAAACAGTACTGCAAAAAATTTCACTTACAGAGTGCATCAAACATGATTTAGAGCTTGTTTATGGAAAAGTGTTTATTTCTGTATTTCAATGATGCAACTTGCTGAAAACTGTCCACAGTGTTCCTATCATCTAGATTAAACAGTAGTGGAAAAAATTCAATTACAGAGTGCTTAAAACATGATTTAGAGCTTGTTTATGGAAAAGTGTTTATTTCTGTATTTTAAATGATTTAGAGCTTGTTTATGGAAAAGTGTTTATTACTGTATTTCAAAATGATTTAGAGCTTGTTTATGGAAAAGTGTTTATTTCTGTATTTCAATGTTGTAACTTGCTGAAAATTGTCCACAGTGTTCCTATCATCTAGAATAAACAGTACTGCAAAAAAATTCACTTACAGAGTGCATCAAACATGATTTAGAGCTTGTTTATGGAAAAGTGTTTATTTCTTTATTTCAATGTTGCAACTTGCTGAAAACTGTCCACAGTGTTCCTATCATCTAGATTAAACAGTACTGAAAAACAATTCAATTACAGAGTGCTTAAAACATGATTTAGAGTTTGTTTATGGAAAAGTGTTTATTTCTGTATTTCAAAATGATTTAGAGTTTGTTTATGGAAAAGTGTTTATTTCTGTATTTCAAAATTATTTAGAGCTTGTTTATGGAAAAGTGTTTATTTCTGTATTTCAATGTTGCAAATTGCTGAAAACTGTCCACAGTGTTCCTATCATCTAGATTAAACAGTACTGAAAAACAATTCAATTACAGAGTGCTTAAAACATGATTTAGAGCTTGTTTATGGAAAAGTGTTTATTTCTGTATTTCAAAATGATTTAGAGTTTGTTTATGGAAAAGTGTTTATTTCTGTATTTCAATGTTGTAACTTGCTGAAAATTGTCCACAGTGTTCCTATCATCTAGAATAAACAGTACTGCAAAAAATGTCACTTCCAGAGTGCATCAAACATGATTTAGAGCTTGTTTATGGAAAAGTGTTTATTTCTGTATTTCAATGTTGCAACTTGCTGAAAACTGTCCACAGTGTTCCTATCATCTAGATTAAACAGTAGTGGAAAAAATTCAATTACAGAGTGCTTAAAACATGATTTAGAGCTTGTTTATGGAAAAGTGTTTATTTCTGTATTTCAAAATGATTTAGAGCTTTTTTATGGAAAAGTGTTTATTTCTGTATTTCAATGTTGTAACTTGCTGAAAATTGTCCACGGTGTTCCTATCATCTAGATTAAACAGTACTGCAAGAAAATGTACTTCCAGAGTGCATCAAACATGATTTAGAGCTTGTTTATAGAAAAGTTTTTATTTCTGTATTTTAAATGATTTAGAGCTTGTTTATGGAAAAGTGTTTATTACTGTATTTCAAAATGATTTAGAGCTTGTTTATGGAAAAGTGTTTATTTCTGTATTTCAATGTTGTAACTTGCTGAAAATTGTCCACAGTGTTCCTATCATCTAGAATAAACAGTACTGCAAAAAATGTCACTTACAGAGTGCATCAAACATGATTTAGAGCTTGTTTATGGAAAAGTGTTTATTTCTGTATTTCAATGATGCAACTTGCTGAAAACTGTCCACAGTGTTCCTATCATCTAGATTAAACAGTAGTGGAAAAAATTCAATTACAGAGTGCTTAAAACATGATTTAGAGCTTGTTTATGGAAAAGTGTTTATTTCTGTATTTCAAAATGATTTAGAGCTTTTTTATGGAAAAGTGTTTATTTCTGTATTTCAATGTTGTAACTTGCTGAAAATTGTCCACGGTGTTCCTATCATCTAGATTAAACAGTACTGCAAGAAAATTTACTTCCAGAGTGCATCAAACATGATTTAGAGCTTGTTTATAGAAAAGTTTTTATTTCTGTATTTTAAATGATTTAGAGCTTGTTTATGGAAAAGTGTTTATTTCTGTATTTCAATGTTGTAACTTGCTGAAAATTGTCCACAGTGTTCCTATCATCTAGAATAAACAGTACTGCAAAAAATTTCACTTACAGAGTGCATCAAACATGATTTAGAGCTTGTTTATGGAAAAGTGTTTATTTCTGTATTTCAATGATGCAACTTGCTGAAAACTGTCCACAGTGTTCCTATCATCTAGATTAAACAGTAGTGGAAAAAATTCAATTACAGAGTGCTTAAAACATGATTTAGAGCTTGTTTATGGAAAAGTGTTTATTTCTGTATTTTAAATGATTTAGAGCTTGTTTATGGAAAAGTGTTTATTACTGTATTTCAAAATGATTTAGAGCTTGTTTATGGAAAAGTGTTTATTTCTGTATTTCAATGTTGTAACTTGCTGAAAATTGTCCACAGTGTTCCTATCATCTAGAATAAACAGTACTGCAAAAAAATTCACTTACAGAGTGCATCAAACATGATTTAGAGCTTGTTTATGGAAAAGTGTTTATTTCTTTATTTCAATGATGCAACTTGCTGAAAACTGTCCACAGTGTTCCTATCATCTAGATTAAACAGTAGTGGAAAAAATTCAATTACAGAGTGCTTAAAACATGATTTAGAGCTTGTTTATGGAAAAGTGTTTATTTCTGTATTTCAAAATGAGTTAGAGCTTTTTTTATGGAAAAGTGTTTATTTCTGTATTTCAAAATTATTTAGAGCTTGTTTATGGAAAAGTGTTTATTTCTGTATTTCAATGTTGCAAATTGCTGAAAACTGTCCACAGTGTTCCTATCATCTAGATTAAACAGTACTGAAAAACAATTCAATTACAGAGTGCTTAAAACATGATTTAGAGCTTGTTTATGGAAAAGTGTTTATTTCTGTATTTCAAAATGATTTAGAGCTTTTTTATGGAAAAGTGTTTATTTCTGTATTTCAATGTTGTAACTTGCTGAAAATTGTCCACGGTGTTCCTATCATCTAGATTAAACAGTACTGCAAGAAAATTTACTTCCAGAGTGCATCAAACATGATTTACAGCTTGTTTATAGAAAAGTTTTTATTTCTGTATTTTAAATGATTTAGAGCTTGTTTATGGAAAAGTGTTTATTACTGTATTTCAAAATGATTTAGAGCTTGTTTATGGAAAAGTGTTTATTTCTGTATTTCAATGTTGTAACTTGCTGAAAATTGTCCACAGTGTTCCTATCATCTAGAATAAACAGTACTGCAAAAAATTTCACTTACAGAGTGCATCAAACATGATTTAGAGCTTGTTTATGGAAAAGTGTTTATTTCTGTATTTCAATGATGCAACTTGCTGAAAACTGTCCACAGTGTTCCTATCATCTAGATTAAACAGTAGTGGAAAAAATTCAATTACAGAGTGCTTAAAACATGATTTAGAGCTTGTTTATGGAAAAGTGTTTATTTCTGTATTTTAAATGATTTAGAGCTTGTTTATGGAAAAGTGTTTATTACTGTATTTCAAAATGATTTAGAGCTTGTTTATGGAAAAGTGTTTATTTCTGTATTTCAATGTTGTAACTTGCTGAAAATTGTCCACAGTGTTCCTATCATCTAGAATAAACAGTACTGCAAAAAAATTCACTTACAGAGTGCATCAAACATGATTTAGAGCTTGTTTATGGAAAAGTGTTTATTTCTGTATTTCAATGATGCAACTTGCTGAAAACTGTCCACAGTGTTCCTATCATCTAGATTAAACAGTAGTGGAAAAAATTCAATTACAGAGTGCTTAAAACATGATTTAGAGCTTGTTTATGGAAAAGTGTTTATTTCTGTATTTCAAAATGATTTAGAGCTTGTTTATGGAAAAGTGTTTATTTCTGTATTTCAATGTTGTAACTTGCTGAAAATTGTCCAGAGTGTTCCTATCATCTAGAATAAACAGTAGTGGAAAAAATTCAATTACAGAGTGCTTAAAACATGATTTAGAGCTTGTTTATGGAAAAGTGTTTATTTCTGTATTTCAAAATGATTTAGAGCTTTTTTATGGAAAAGTGTTTATTTCTGTATTTCAATGTTGTAACTTGCTGAAAATTGTCCACGGTGTTCCTATCATCTAGATTAAACAGTACTGCAAGAAAATGTACTTCCAGAGTGCATCAAACATGATTTAGAGCTTGTTTATAGAAAAGTTTTTATTTCTGTATATTAAATGATTTAGAGCTTGTTTATGGAAAAGTGTTTATTTCTGTATTTCAAAATGATTTAGAGCTTGTTTATGGAAAAGTGTTTATTTCTGTATTTCAATGTTGTAACTTGCTGAAAATTGTCCACAGTGTTCCTATCATCTAGAATAAACAGTAGTGGAAAAAATTCAATTACAGAGTGCTTAAAACATGATTTAGAGCTTGTTTATGGAAAAGTGTTTATTTCTGTATTTCAAAATGATTTAGAGCTTTTTTATGGAAAAGTGTTTATTTCTGTATTTCAATGTTGTAACTTGCTGAAAATTGTCCACGGTGTTCCTATCATCTAGATTAAACAGTACTGCAAGAAAATGTACTTCCAGAGTGCATCAAACATGATTTAGAGCTTGTTTATAGAAAAGTTTTTATTTCTGTATTTTAAATGATTTAGAGCTTGTTTATGGAAAAGTGTTTATTTCTGTATTTCAATGTTGTAACTTGCTGAAAATTGTCCACAGTGTTCCTATCATCTAGAATAAACAGTACTGCAAAAGATGTCACTTACAGAGTGCATCAAACATGATTTAGAGCTTGTTTATGGAAAAGTGTTTATTTCTGTATTTCAATGATGCAACTTGCTGAAAACTGTCCACAGTGTTCCTATCATCTAGATTAAACAGTACTGAAAAACAATTCAATTACAGAGTGCTTAAAACATGATTTAGAGTTTGTTTATGGAAAAGTGTTTATTTCTGTATTTCAAAATGATTTAGAGCTTGTTTATGGAAAAGTGTTTATTTCTGTATTTCAATGTTGTAACTTGCTGAAAATTGTCCACAGTGTTCCTATCATCTAGAATAAACAGTAGTGGAAAAAATTCAATTACAGAGTGCTTAAAACATGATTTAGAGCTTGTTTATGGAAAAGTGTTTATTTCTGTATTTCAAAATGATTTAGAGCTTTTTTATGGAAAAGTGTTTATTTCTGTATTTCAATGTTGTAACTTGCTGAAAATTGTCCACGGTGTTCCTATCATCTAGATTAAACAGTACTGCAAGAAAATGTACTTCCAGAGTGCATCAAACATGATTTAGAGCTTGTTTATAGAAAAGTTTTTATTTCTGTATTTTAAATGATTTAGAGCTTGTTTATGGAAAAGTGTTTATTTCTGTATTTCAAAATGATTTAGAGCTTGTTTATGGAAAAGTGTTTATTTCTGTATTTCAATGTTGTAACTTGCTGAAAATTGTCCACAGTGTTCCTATCATCTAGAATAAACAGTAGTGGAAAAAATTCAATTACAGAGTGCTTAAAACATGATTTAGAGCTTGTTTATGGAAAAGTGTTTATTTCTGTATTTCAAAATGATTTAGAGCTTTTTTATGGAAAAGTGTTTATTTCTGTATTTCAATGTTGTAACTTGCTGAAAATTGTCCACGGTGTTCCTATCATCTAGATTAAACAGTACTGCAAGAAAATGTACTTCCAGAGTGCATCAAACATGATTTAGAGCTTGTTTATAGAAAAGTTTTTATTTCTGTATTTTAAATGATTTAGAGCTTGTTTATGGAAAAGTGTTTATTTCTGTATTTCAATGTTGTAACTTGCTGAAAATTGTCCACAGTGTTCCTATCATCTAGAATAAACAGTACTGCAAAAAATGTCACTTACAGAGTGCATCAAACATGATTTAGAGCTTGTTTATGGAAAAGTGTTTATTTCTGTATTTCAATGATGCAACTTGCTGAAAACTGTCCACAGTGTTCCTATCATCTAGATTAAACAGTACTGAAAAACAATTCAATTACAGAGTGCTTAAAACATGATTTAGAGTTTGTTTATGGAAAAGTGTTTATTTCTGTATTTCAAAATGATTTAGAGCTTGTTAATGGAAAAGTGTTTATTTCTGTATTTCAATGTTGTAACTTGCTGAAAATTGTCCACAGTGTTCCTATCATCTAGAATAAACAGTAGTGGAAAAAATTCAATTACAGAGTGCTTAAAACATGATTTAGAGCTTGTTTATGGAAAAGTGTTTATTTCTGTATTTCAAAATGATTTAGAGCTTTTTTATGGAAAAGTGTTTATTTCTGTATTTCAATGTTGTAACTTGCTGAAAATTGTCCACGGTGTTCCTATCATCTAGATTAAACAGTACTGCAAGAAAATGTACTTCCAGAGTGCATCAAACATGATTTAGAGCTTGTTTATAGAAAAGTTTTTATTTCTGTATTTTAAATGATTTAGAGCTTGTTTATGGAAAAGTGTTTATTTCTGTATTTCAATGTTGTAACTTGCTGAAAATTGTCCACAGTGTTCCTATCATCTAGAATAAACTGTACTGCAAAAAATGTCACTTACAGAGTGCATCAAACATGATTTAGAGCTTGTTTATGGAAAAGTGTTTATTTCTGTATTTCAATGATGCAACTTGCTGAAAACTGTCCACAGTGTTCCTATCATCTAGATTAAACAGTACTGAAAAACAATTCAATTACAGAGTGCTTAAAACATGATTTAGAGCTTGTTTATGGAAAAGTGTTTATTTCTGTATTTCAAAATGATTTAGAGTTTGTTTATGGAAAAGTGTTTATTTCTGTATTTCAATGATGCAACTTGCTGAAAACTGTCCACAGTGTTCCTATCATCTAGATTAAACAGTACTGAAAAACAATTCAATTACAGAGTGCTTAAAACATGATTTAGAGTTTGTTTATGGAAAAGTGTTTATTTCTGTATTTCAAAATGATTTAGAGTTTGTTTATGGAAAAGTGTTTATTTCTGTATTTCAAAATTATTTAGAGCTTGTTTATGGAAAAGTGTTTATTTCTGTATTTCAATGTTGCAAATTGCTGAAAACTGTCCACAGTGTTCCTATCATCTAGATTAAACAGTACTGAAAAACAATTCAATTACAGAGTGCTTAAAACATGATTTAGAGCTTGTTTATGGAAAAGTGTTTATTTCTGTATTTCAAAATGATTTAGAGCTTTTTTATGGAAAAGTGTTTATTTCTGTATTTCAATGTTGTAACTTGCTGAAAATTGTCCACGGTGTTCCTATCATCTAGATTAAACAGTACTGCAAGAAAATGTACTTCCAGAGTGCATCAAACATGATTTAGAGCTTGTTTATAGAAAAGTTTTTATTTCTGTATTTTAAATGATTTAGAGCTTGTTTATGGAAAAGTGTTTATTACTGTATTTCAAAATGATTTAGAGCTTGTTTATGGAAAAGTGTTTATTTCTGTATTTCAATGTTGTAACTTGCTGAAAATTGTCCACAGTGTTCCTATCATCTAGAATAAACAGTACTGCAAAAAATGTCACTTACAGAGTGCATCAAACATGATTTAGAGCTTGTTTATGGAAAAGTGTTTATTTCTGTATTTCAATGTTGTAACTTGCTGAAAATTGTCCACAGTGTTCCTATCATCTAGATTAAACAGTAGTGGAAAAAATTCAATTACAGAGTGCTTAAAACATGATTTAGAGCTTGTTTATGGAAAAGTGTTTATTTCTGTATTTCAAAATGATTTAGAGCTTTTTTATGGAAAAGTGTTTATTTCTGTATTTCAATGTTGTAACTTGCTGAAAATTGTCCACGGTGTTCCTATCATCTAGAATAAACAGTACTGCAAAAAATTTCACTTACAGAGTGCATCAAACATGATTTAGAGCTTGTTTATAGAAAAGTTTTTATTTCTGTATTTTAAATGATTTAGAGCTTGTTTATGGAAAAGTGTTTATTTCTGTATTTCAATGTTGTAACTTGCTGAAAATTGTCCACAGTGTTCCTATCATCTAGAATAAACAGTACTGCAAAAAATGTCACTTACAGAGTGCATCAAACATGATTTAGAGCTTGTTTATGGAAAAGTGTTTATTTCTGTATTTCAATGATGCAACTTGCTGAAAACTGTCCACAGTGTTCCTATCATCTAGATTAAACAGTACTGAAAAACAATTCAATTACAGAGTGCTTAAAACATGATTTAGAGTTTGTTTATGGAAAAGTGTTTATTTCTGTATTTCAAAATGATTTAGAGTTTGTTTATGGAAAAGTGTTTATTTCTGTATTTCAATGTTGTAACTTGCTGAAAATTGTCCACAGTGTTCCTATCATCTAGAATAAACAGTACTGCAAAAAATGTCACTTCCAGAGTGCATCAAACATGATTTAGAGCTTGTTTATGGAAAAGTGTTTATTTCTGTATTTCAATGTTGCAACTTGCTGAAAACTGTCCACAGTGTTCCTATCATCTAGATTAAACAGTAGTGGAAAAAATTCAATTACAGAGTGCTTAAAACATGATTTAGAGCTTGTTTATGGAAAAGTGTTTATTTCTGTATTTCAAAATGATTTAGAGCTTTTTTATGGAAAAGTGTTTATTTCTGTATTTCAATGTTGTAACTTGCTGAAAATTGTCCACGGTGTTCCTATCATCTAGATTAAACAGTACTGCAAGAAAATGTACTTCCAGAGTGCATCAAACATGATTTAGAGCTTGTTTATAGAAACGTTTTTATTTCTGTATTTTAAATGATTTAGAGCTTGTTTATGGAAAAGTGTTTATTACTGTATTTCAAAATGATTTAGAGCTTGTTTATGGAAAAGTGTTTATTTCTGTATTTCAATGTTGTAACTTGCTGAAAATTGTCCACAGTGTTCCTATCATCTAGAATAAACAGTACTGCAAAAAATTTCACTTACAGAGTGCATCAAACATGATTTAGAGCTTGTTTATGGAAAAGTGTTTATTTCTGTATTTCAATGATGCAACTTGCTGAAAACTGTCCACAGTGTTCCTATCATCTAGATTAAACAGTAGTGGAAAAAATTCAATTACAGAGTGCTTAAAACATGATTTAGAGCTTGTTTATGGAAAAGTGTTTATTTCTGTATTTCAATATGATTTAGAGCTTTTTTATGGAAAAGTGTTTATTTCTGTATTTCAATGTTGTAACTTGCTGAAAATTGTCCACGGTGTTCCTATCATCTAGATTAAACAGTACTGCAAGAAAATTTACTTCCAGAGTGCATCAAACATGATTTAGAGCTTGTTTATAGAAAAGTTTTTATTTCTGTATTTTAAATGATTTAGAGCTTGTTTATGGAAAAGTGTTTATTTCTGTATTTCAAAATGATTTAGAGCTTGTTTATGGAAAAGTGTTTATTTCTGTATTTCAATGTTGTAACTTGCTGAAAATTGTCCAAAGTGTTCCTATCATCTAGAATAAACAGTAGTGGAAAAAGTTCAATTACAGAGTGCTTAAAACATGATTTAGAGCTTGTTTATGGAAAAGTGTTTATTTCTGTATTTCAAAATGATTTAGAGCTTTTTTATGGAAAAGTGTTTATTTCTGTATTTCAATGTTGTAACTTGCTGAAAATTGTCCACGGTGTTCCTATCATCTAGATTAAACAGTACTGCAAGAAAATTTACTTCCAGAGTGCATCAAACATGATTTAGAGCTTGTTTATAGAAACGTTTTTATTTCTGTATTTTAAATGATTTAGAGCTTGTTTATGGAAAAGTGTTTATATCTGTATTTCAAAATGATTTAGAGCTTGTTTATGGAAAAGTGTTTATTTCTGTATTTCAATGTTGCAACTTGCTGAAAACTGTCCACAGTGTTCCTATCATCTAGATTAAACAGTAGTGGAAAAAATTCAATTACAGAGTGCTTAAAACATGATTTAGAGCTTGTTTATTTAAAAGTGTTTATTTCTGTATTTCAAAATGATTTAGAGCTTTTTTATGGAAAAGTGTTTATTTCTGTATTTCAATGTTGTAACTTGCTGAAAATTGTCCACGGTGTTCCTATCATCTAGATTAAACAGTACTGCAAGAAAATGTACTTCCAGAGTGCATCAAACATGATTTAGAGCTTGTTTATAGAAAAGTTTTTATTTCTGTATTTTAAATGATTTAGAGCTTGTTTATGGAAAAGTGTTTATTACTGTATTTCAAAATGATTTAGAGCTTGTTTATGGAAAAGTGTTTATTTCTGTATTTCAATGTTGTAACTTGCTGAAAATTGTCCACAGTGTTCCTATCATCTAGAATAAACAGTACTGCAAAAAATTTCACTTACAGAGTGCATCAAACATGATTTAGAGCTTGTTTATGGAAAAGTGTTTATTTCTGTATCATCTAGATTAAACAGTAGTGGAAAAAATTCACTTACAGAGTGCATCAAACATGATTTAGAGCTTGTTTATGGAAAAGTGTTTATTTCTGTATTTCAATATGATTTAGAGCTTTTTTATGGAAAAGTGTTTATTTCTGTATTTCAATGTTGTAACTTGCTGAAAATTGTCCACGGTGTTCCTATCATCTAGATTAAACAGTACTGCAAGAAAATTTACTTCCAGAGTGCATCAAACATGATTTAGAGCTTGTTTATAGAAAAGTTTTTATTTCTGTATTTTAAATGATTTAGAGCTTGTTTATGGAAAAGTGTTTATTACTGTATTTCAAAATGATTTAGAGCTTGTTTATGGAAAAGTGTTTATTTCTGTATTTCAATGTTGTAACTTGCTGAAAATTGTCCACAGTGTTCCTATCATCTAGAATAAACAGTACTGCAAAAAAATTCACTTACAGAGTGCATCAAACATGATTTAGAGCTTGTTTATGGAAAAGTGTTTATTTCTGTATTTCAATGATGCAACTTGCTGAAAACTGTCCACAGTGTTCCTATCATCTAGATTAAACAGTAGTGGAAAAAATTCAATTACAGAGTGCTTAAAACATGATTTAGAGCTTGTTTATGGAAAAGTGTTTATTTCTGTATTTCAAAATGATTTAGAGCTTTTTTTATGGAAAAGTGTTTATTTCTGTATTTCAATGTTGTAACTTGCTGAAAATTGTCCACGGTGTTCCTATCATCTAGATTAAACAGTACTGCAAGAAAATTTACTTCCAGAGTGCATCAAACATGATTTAGAGCTTGTTTATAGAAACGTTTTTATTTCTGTTTTTTAAATGATTTAGAGCTTGTTTATGGAAAAGTGTTTATATCTGTATTTCAAAATGATTTAGAGCTTGTTTATGGAAAAGTGTTTATTTCTGTATTTCAATGTTGTAACTTGCTGAAAATTGTCCACAGTGTTCCTATCATCTAGATTAAACAGTAGTGGAAAAAATTCAATTACAGAGTGCTTAAAACATGATTTAGAGCTTGTTTATGGAAAAGTGTTTATTTCTGTATTTCAAAATGATTTAGAGCTTTTTTATGGAAAAGTGTTTATTTCTGTATTTCAATGTTGTAACTTGCTGAAAATTGTCCACAGTGTTCCTATCATCTAGATTAAACAGTACTGCAAGAAAATTTACTTCCAGAGTGCATCAAACATGATTTAGAGCTTGTTTATAGAAAAGTTTTTATTTCTGTATTTTAAATGATTTAGAGCTTGTTTATGGAAAAGTGTTTATTTCTGTATTTCAAAATGATTTAGAGCTTGTTTATGGAAAAGTGTTTATTTCTGTATTTCAATGATGCAACTTGCTGAAAACTGTCCACAGTGTTCCTATCATCTAGATTAAACAGTAGTGGAAAAAATTCAATTACAGAGTGCTTAAAACATGATTTAGAGCTTGTTTATGGAAAAGTGTTTATTTCTGTATTTCAAAATGATTTAGAGCTTTTTTTATGGAAAAGTGTTTATTTCTGTATTTCAATGTTGTAACTTGCTGAAAATTGTCCACGGTGTTCCTATCATCTAGATTAAACAGTACTGCAAGAAAATTTACTTCCAGAGTGCATCAAACATGATTTAGAGCTTGTTTATAGAAACGTTTTTATTTCTGTTTTTTAAATGATTTAGAGCTTGTTTATGGAAAAGTGTTTATATCTGTATTTCAAAATGATTTAGAGCTTGTTTATGGAAAAGTGTTTATTTCTGTATTTCAATGTTGTAACTTGCTGAAAATTGTCCACAGTGTTCCTATCATCTAGATTAAACAGTAGTGGAAAAAATTCAATTACAGAGTGCTTAAAACATGATTTAGAGCTTGTTTATGGAAAAGTGTTTATTTCTGTATTTCAAAATGATTTAGAGCTTTTTTATGGAAAAGTGTTTATTTCTGTATTTCAATGTTGTAACTTGCTGAAAATTGTCCACAGTGTTCCTATCATCTAGAATAAACAGTACTGCAAAAAATGTCACTTACAGAGTGCATCAAACATGATTTAGAGCTTGTTTATGGAAAAGTGTTTATTTCTGTATTTCAATGATGCAACTTGCTGAAAACTGTCCACAGTGTTCCTATCATCTAGATTAAACAGTAGTGGAAAAAATTCAATTACAGAGTGCTTAAAACATGATTTAGAGCTTGTTTATGGAAAAGTGTTTATTTCTGTATTTCAAAATGATTTAGAGCTTTTTTATGGAAAAGTGTTTATTTCTGTATTTCAATGTTGTAACTTGCTGAAAATTGTCCACGGTGTTCCTATCATCTAGATTAAACAGTACTGCAAGAAAATTTACTTCCAGAGTGCATCAAACATGATTTAGAGCTTGTTTATAGAAACGTTTTTATTTCTGTATTTTAAATGATTTAGAGCTTGTTTATGGAAAAGTGTTTATATCTGTATTTCAAAATGATTTAGAGCTTGTTTATGGAAAAGTGTTTATTTCTGTATTTCAATGTTGTAACTTGCTGAAAATTGTCCACAGTGTTCCTATCATCTAGATTAAACAGTAGTGGAAAAAATTCAATTACAGAGTGCTTAAAACATGATTTAGAGCTTGTTTATGGAAAAGTGTTTATTTCTGTTTTTCAAAATGATTTAGAGCTTTTTTATGGAAAAGTGTTTATTTCTGTATTTCAATGTTGTAACTTGCTGAAAATTGTCCACAGTGTTCCTATCATCTAGATTAAACAGTACTGCAAGAAAATTTACTTCCAGAGTGCATCAAACATGATTTAGAGCTTGTTTATAGAAAAGTTTTTATTTCTGTATTTTAAATGATTTAGAGCTTGTTTATGGAAAAGTGTTTATTTCTGTATTTCAAAATGATTTAGAGCTTGTTCATGGAAAAGTGTTTATTTCTGTATTTCAATGTTGTAACTTGCTGAAAATTGTCCACAGTGTTCCTATCATCTAGAATAAACAGTACTGCAAAAAATGTCACTTACAGAGTGCATCAAACATGATTTAGAGCTTGTTTATGGAAAAGTGTTTATTTCTGTATTTCAATGATGCAACTTGCAGAAAACTGTCCACAGTGTTCCTATCATCTAGATTAAACAGTAGTGGAAAAAATTCAATTACAGAGTGCTTAAAACATGATTTAGAGCTTGTTTATGGAAAAGTGTTTATTTCTGTATTTCAAAATGATTTAGAGCTTTTTTATGGAAAAGTGTTTATTTCTGTATTTCAATGTTGTAACTTGCTGAAAATTGTCCACGGTGTTCCTATCATCTAGATTAAACAGTACTGCAAGAAAATTTACTTCCAGAGTGCATCAAACATGATTTAGAGCTTGTTTATAGAAAAGTTTTTATTTCTGTATTTTAAATGATTTAGAGCTTGTTTATGGAAAAGTGTTTATTACTGTATTTCAAAATGATTTAGAGCTTGTTTATGGAAAAGTGTTTATTTCTGTATTTCAATGTTGTAACTTGCTGAAAATTGTCCACAGTGTTCCTATCATCTAGAATAAACAGTACTGCAAAAAATTTCACTTACAGAGTGCATCAAACATGATTTAGAGCTTGTTTATGGACTAGTGTTTATTTCTGTATTTCAATGATGCAACTTGCTGAAAACTGTCCACAGTGTTCCTATCATCTAGATTAAACAGTAGTGGAAAAAATTCAATTACAGAGTGCTTAAAACATGATTTAGAGCTTGTTTATGGAAAAGTGTTTATTTCTGTATTTCAAAATGATTTAGAGCTTTTTTTATGGAAAAGTGTTTATTTCTGTATTTCAATGTTGTAACTTGCTGAAAATTGTCCACGGTGTTCCTATCATCTAGATTAAACAGTACTGCAAGAAAATTTACTTCCAGAGTGCATCAAACATGATTTAGAGCTTGTTTATAGAAACGTTTTTATTTCTGTATTTTAAATGATTTAGAGCTTGTTTATGGAAAAGTGTTTATATCTGTATTTCAAAATGATTTAGAGCTTGTTTATGGAAAAGTGTTTATTTCTGTATTTCAATGTTGTAACTTGCTGAAAATTGTCCACAGTGTTCCTATCATCTAGATTAAACAGTAGTGGAAAAAATTCAATTACAGAGTGCTTAAAACATGATTTAGAGCTTGTTTATGGAAAAGTGTTTATTTCTGTTTTTCAAAATGATTTAGAGCTTTTTTATGGAAAAGTGTTTATTTCTGTATTTCAATGTTGTAACTTGCTGAAAATTGTCCACAGTGTTCCTATCATCTAGATTAAACAGTACTGCAAGAAAATTTACTTCCAGAGTGCATCAAACATGATTTAGAGCTTGTTTATAGAAAAGTTTTTATTTCTGTATTTTAAATGATTTAGAGCTTGTTTATGGAAAAGTGTTTATTTCTGTATTTCAAAATGATTTAGAGCTTGTTTATGGAAAAGTGTTTATTTCTGTATTTCAATGTTGTAACTTGCTGAAAATTGTCCACAGTGTTCCTATCATCTAGAATAAACAGTACTGCAAAAAATGTCACTTACAGAGTGCATCAAACATGATTTAGAGCTTGTTTATGGAAAAGTGTTTATTTCTGTATTTCAATGTTGTAACTTGCTGAAAATTGTCCACAGTGTTCCTATCATCTAGAATAAACAGTACTGCAAAAAATGTCACTTACAGAGTGCATCAAACATGATTTAGAGCTTGTTTATGGAAAAGTGTTTATTTCTGTATTTCAATGATGCAACTTGCAGAAAACTGTCCACAGTGTTCCTATCATCTAGATTAAACAGTAGTGGAAAAAATTCAATTACAGAGTGCTTAAAACATGATTTAGAGCTTGTTTATGGAAAAGTGTTTATTTCTGTATTTCAAAATGATTTAGAGCTTTTTTATGGAAAAGTGTTTATTTCTGTATTTCAATGTTGTAACTTGCTGAAAATTGTCCACGGTGTTCCTATCATCTAGATTAAACAGTACTGCAAGAAAATTTACTTCCAGAGTGCATCAAACATGATTTAGAGCTTGTTTATAGAAAAGTTTTTATTTCTGTATTTTAAATGATTTAGAGCTTGTTTATGGAAAAGTGTTTATTACTGTATTTCAAAATGATTTAGAGCTTGTTTATGGAAAAGTGTTTATTTCTGTATTTCAATGTTGTAACTTGCTGAAAATTGTCCACAGTGTTCCTATCATCTAGAATAAACAGTACTGCAAAAAATTTCACTTACAGAGTGCATCAAACATGATTTAGAGCTTGTTTATGGACTAGTGTTTATTTCTGTATTTCAATGATGCAACTTGCTGAAAACTGTCCACAGTGTTCCTATCATCTAGATTAAACAGTAGTGGAAAAAATTCAATTACAGAGTGCTTAAAACATGATTTAGAGCTTGTTTATGGAAAAGTGTTTATTTCTGTATTTCAAAATGATTTAGAGCTTTTTTTATGGAAAAGTGTTTATTTCTGTATTTCAATGTTGTAACTTGCTGAAAATTGTCCACAGTGTTCCTATCATCTAGATTAAACAGTACTGCAAGAAAATTTACTTCCAGAGTGCATCAAACATGATTTAGAGCTTGTTTATAGAAAAGTTTTTATTTCTGTATTTTAAATGATTTAGAGCTTGTTTATGGAAAAGTGTTTATTTCTGTATTTCAAAATGATTTAGAGCTTGTTTATGGAAAAGTGTTTATTTCTGTATTTCAATGTTGTAACTTGCTGAAAATTGTCCACAGTGTTCCTATCATCTAGAATAAACAGTAGTGGAAAAAATTCAATTACAGAGTGCTTAAAACATGATTTAGAGCTTGTTTATGGAAAAGTGTTTATTTCTGTATTTCAAAATGATTTAGAGCTTTTTTATGGAAAAGTGTTTATTTCTGTATTTCAATGTTGTAACTTGCTGAAAATTGTCCACGGTGTTCCTATCATCTAGATTAAACAGTACTGCAAGAAAATTTACTTCCAGAGTGCATCAAACATGATTTAGAGCTTGTTTATAGAAACGTTTTTATTTCTGTATTTTAAATGATTTAGAGCTTGTTTATGGAAAAGTGTTTATATCTGTATTTCAAAATGATTTAGAGCTTGTTTATGGAAAAGTGTTTATTTCTGTATTTCAATGTTGTAACTTGCTGAAAATTGTCCACAGTGTTCCTATCATCTAGATTAAACAGTAGTGGAAAAAATTCAATTACAGAGTGCTTAAAACATGATTTAGAGCTTGTTTATGGAAAAGTGTTTATTTCTGTATTTCAAAATGATTTAGAGCTTTTTTATGGAAAAGTGTTTATTTCTGTATTTCAATGTTGTAACTTGCTGAAAATTGTCCACAGTGTTCCTATCATCTAGATTAAACAGTACTGCAAGAAAATTTACTTCCAGAGTGCATCAAACATGATTTAGAGCTTGTTTATAGAAAAGTTTTTATTTCTGTATTTTAAATGATTTAGAGCTTGTTTATGGAAAAGTGTTTATTTCTGTATTTCAAAATGATTTAGAGCTTGTTTATGGAAAAGTGTTTATTTCTGTATTTCAATGTTGTAACTTGCTGAAAATTGTCCACAGTGTTCCTATCATCTAGAATAAACAGTACTGCAAAAAATGTCACTTACAGAGTGCATCAAACATGATTTAGAGCTTGTTTATGGAAAAGTGTTTATTTCTGTATTTCAATGTTGTAACTTGCTGAAAATTGTCCACAGTGTTCCTATCATCTAGAATAAACAGTACTGCAAAAAATGTCACTTACAGAGTGCATCAAACATGATTTAGAGCTTGTTTATGGAAAAGTGTTTATTTCTGTATTTCAATGATGCAACTTGCTGAAAACTGTCCACAGTGTTCCTATCATCTAGATTAAACAGTAGTGGAAAAAATTCAATTACAGATTGCTTAAAACATGATTTAGAGCTTGTTTATGGAAAAGTGTTTATTACTGTATTTCAAAATGATTTAGAGCTTGTTTATGGAAAAGTGTTTATTTCTGTATTTCAATGTTGTAACTTGCTGAAAATTGTCCACAGTGTTCCTATCATCTAGAATAAACAGTACTGCAAAAAATTTCACTTACAGAGTGCATCAAACATGATTTAGAGCTTGTTTATGGAAAAGTGTTTATTTCTGTATTTCAATGATGCAACTTGCTGAAAACTGTCCACAGTGTTCCTATCATCTAGATTAAACAGTAGTGGAAAAAATTCAATTACAGAGTGCTTAAAACATGATTTAGAGCTTGTTTATGGAAAAGTGTTTATTTCTGTATTTCAAAATGATTTAGAGCTTTTTTTATGGAAAAGTGTTTATTTCTGTATTTCAATGTTGTAACTTGCTGAAAATTGTCCACAGTGTTCCTATCATCTAGATTAAACAGTACTGCAAGAAAATTTACTTCCAGAGTGCATCAAACATGATTTAGAGCTTGTTTATAGAAACGTTTTTATTTCTGTATTTTAAATGATTTAGAGCTTGTTTATGGAAAAGTGTTTATATCTGTATTTCAAAATGATTTAGAGCTTGTTTATGGAAAAGTGTTTATTTCTGTATTTCAATGTTGTAACTTGCTGAAAATTGTCCACAGTGTTCCTATCATCTAGATTAAACAGTAGTGGAAAAAATTCAATTACAGAGTGCTTAAAACATGATTTAGAGCTTGTTTATGGAAAAGTGTTTATTTCTGTATTTCAAAATGATTTAGAGCTTTTTTATGGAAAAGTGTTTATTTCTGTATTTCAATGTTGTAACTTGCTGAAAATTGTCCACAGTGTTCCTATCATCTAGATTAAACAGTACTGCAAGAAAATTTACTTCCAGAGTGCATCAAACATGATTTAGAGCTTGTTTATAGAAAAGTTTTTATTTCTGTATTTTAAATGATTTAGAGCTTGTTTATGGAAAAGTGTTTATTTCTGTATTTCAAAATGATTTAGAGCTTGTTTATGGAAAAGTGTTTATTTCTGTATTTCAATGTTGTAACTTGCTGAAAATTGTCCACAGTGTTCCTATCATCTAGAATAAACAGTACTGCAAAAAATGTCACTTACAGAGTGCATCAAACATGATTTAGAGCTTGTTTATGGAAAAGTGTTTATTTCTGTATTTCAATGTTGTAACTTGCTGAAAATTGTCCACAGTGTTCCTATCATCTAGAATAAACAGTACTGCAAAAAATGTCACTTACAGAGTGCATCAAACATGATTTAGAGCTTGTTTATGGAAAAGTGTTTATTTCTGTATTTCAATGATGCAACTTGCTGAAAACTGTCCACAGTGTTCCTATCATCTAGATTAAACAGTAGTGGAAAAAATTCAATTACAGAGTGCTTAAAACATGATTTAGAGCTTGTTTATGGAAAAGTGTTTATTACTGTATTTCAAAATGATTTAGAGCTTGTTTATGGAAAAGTGTTTATTTCTGTATTTCAATGTTGTAACTTGCTGAAAATTGTCCACAGTGTTCCTATCATCTAGAATAAACAGTACTGCAAAAAATTTCACTTACAGAGTGCATCAAACATGATTTAGAGCTTGTTTATGGAAAAGTGTTTATTTCTGTATTTCAATGATGCAACTTGCTGAAAACTGTCCACAGTGTTCCTATCATCTAGATTAAACAGTAGTGGAAAAAATTCAATTACAGAGTGCTTAAAACATGATTTAGAGCTTGTTTATGGAAAAGTGTTTATTTCTGTATTTCAAAATGATTTAGAGCTTTTTTTATGGAAAAGTGTTTATTTCTGTATTTCAATGTTGTAACTTGCTGAAAATTGTCCACAGTGTTCCTATCATCTAGATTAAACAGTAGTGGAAAAAATTCAATTACAGAGTGCTTAAAACATGATTTAGAGCTTGTTTATGGAAAAGTGTTTATTTCTGTATTTCAAAATGATTTAGAGCTTTTTTATGGAAAAGTGTTTATTTCTGTATTTCAATGTTGTAACTTGCTGAAAATTGTCCACAGTGTTCCTATCATCTAGATTAAACAGTACTGCAAGAAAATTTACTTCCAGAGTGCATCAAACATGATTTAGAGCTTGTTTATAGAAAAGTTTTTATTTCTGTATTTTAAATGATTTAGAGCTTGTTTATGGAAAAGTGTTTATTTCTGTATTTCAAAATGATTTAGAGCTTGTTTATGGAAAAGTGTTTATTTCTGTATTTCAATGTTGTAACTTGCTGAAAATTGTCCACAGTGTTCCTATCATCTAGAATAAACAGTACTGCAAAAAATGTCACTTACAGAGTGCATCAAACATGATTTAGAGCTTGTTTATGGAAAAGTGTTTATTTCTGTATTTCAATGTTGTAACTTGCTGAAAATTGTCCACAGTGTTCCTATCATCTAGAATAAACAGTACTGCAAAAAATGTCACTTACAGAGTGCATCAAACATGATTTAGAGCTTGTTTATGGAAAAGTGTTTATTTCTGTATTTCAATGATGCAACTTGCTGAAAACTGTCCACAGTGTTCCTATCATCTAGATTAAACAGTAGTGGAAAAAATTCAATTACAGAGTGCTTAAAACATGATTTAGAGCTTGTTTATGGAAAAGTGTTTATTACTGTATTTCAAAATGATTTAGAGCTTGTTTATGGAAAAGTGTTTATTTCTGTATTTCAATGTTGTAACTTGCTGAAAATTGTCCACAGTGTTCCTATCATCTAGAATAAACAGTACTGCAAAAAAATTCACTTACAGAGTGCATCAAACATGATTTAGAGCTTGTTTATGGAAAAGTGTTTATTTCTGTATTTCAATGATGCAACTTGCTGAAAACTGTCCACAGTGTTCCTATCATCTAGATTAAACAGTAGTGGAAAAAATTCAATTACAGAGTGCTTAAAACATGATTTAGAGCTTGTTTATGGAAAAGTGTTTATTTCTGTATTTCAAAATGATTTAGAGCTTTTTTTATGGAAAAGTGTTTATTTCTGTATTTCAATGTTGTAACTTGCTGAAAATTGTCCACAGTGTTCCTATCATCTAGATTAAACAGTACTGCAAGAAAATTTACTTCCAGAGTGCATCAAACATGATTTAGAGCTTGTTTATAGAAAAGTTTTTATTTCTGTATTTTAAATGATTTAGAGCTTGTTTATGGAAAAGTGTTTATTTCTGTATTTCAAAATGATTTAGAGCTTGTTTATGGAAAAGTGTTTATTTCTGTATTTCAATGTTGTAACTTGCTGAAAATTGTCCACAGTGTTCCTATCATCTAGAATAAACAGTAGTGGAAAAAATTCAATTACAGAGTGCTTAAAACATGATTTAGAGCTTGTTTATGGAAAAGTGTTTATTTCTGTATTTCAAAATGATTTAGAGCTTTTTTATGGAAAAGTGTTTATTTCTGTATTTCAATGTTGTAACTTGCTGAAAATTGTCCACGGTGTTCCTATCATCTAGATTAAACAGTACTGCAAGAAAATTTACTTCCAGAGTGCATCAAACATGATTTAGAGCTTGTTTATAGAAACGTTTTTATTTCTGTATTTTAAATGATTTAGAGCTTGTTTATGGAAAAGTGTTTATATCTGTATTTCAAAATGATTTAGAGCTTGTTTATGGAAAAGTGTTTATTTCTGTATTTCAATGTTGTAACTTGCTGAAAATTGTCCACAGTGTTCCTATCATCTAGATTAAACAGTAGTGGAAAAAATTCAATTACAGAGTGCTTAAAACATGATTTAGAGCTTGTTTATGGAAAAGTGTTTATTTCTGTATTTCAAAATGATTTAGAGCTTTTTTATGGAAAAGTGTTTATTTCTGTATTTCAATGTTGTAACTTGCTGAAAATTGTCCACAGTGTTCCTATCATCTAGAATAAACAGTACTGCAAAAAATGTCACTTCCAGAGTGCATCAAACATGATTTAGAGCTTGTTTATGGAAAAGTGTTTATTTCTGTATTTCAATGATGCAACTTGCTGAAAACTGTCCAAAGTGTTCCTATCATCTAGATTAAACAGTAGTGGAAAAAATTCAATTACAGAGTGCTTAAAACATGATTTAGAGCTTGTTTATGGAAAAGTGTTTATTTCTGTATTTCAAAATGATTTAGAGCTTTTTTATGGAAAAGTGTTTATTTCTGTATTTCAATGTTGTAACTTGCTGAAAATTGTCCACGGTGTTCCTATCATCTAGATTAAACAGTACTGCAAGAAAATTTACTTCCAGAGTGCATCAAACATGATTTAGAGCTTGTTTATAGAAAAGTTTTTATTTCTGTATTTTAAATGATTTAGAGCTTGTTTATGGAAAAGTGTTTATTTCTGTATTTCAATGTTGTAACTTGCTGAAAATTGTCCACGGTGTTCCTATCATCTAGATTAAACAGTACTGCAAGAAAATTTACTTCCAGAGTGCATCAAACATGATTTAGAGCTTGTTTATAGAAAAGTGTTTATTTCTGTATTTCAATGTTGTAACTTGCTGAAAATTGTCCACAGTGTTCCTATCATCTAGAATAAACAGTAGTGGAAAAAATTCAATTACAGAGTGCTTAAAACATGATTTAGAGCTTGTTTATGGAAAAGTGTTTATTTCTGTATTTCAAAATGATTTAGAGCTTTTTTATGGAAAAGTGTTTATTTCTGTATTTCAATGTTGTAACTTGCTGAAAATTGTCCACGGTGTTCCTATCATCTAGATTAAACAGTACTGCAAGAAAATTTACTTCCAGAGTGCATCAAACATGATTTAGAGCTTGTTTATAGAAACGTTTTTATTTCTGTATTTTAAATGATTTAGAGCTTGTTTATGGAAAAGTGTTTATATCTGTATTTCAAAATGATTTAGAGCTTGTTTATGGAAAAGTGTTTATTTCTGTATTTCAATGTTGTAACTTGCTGAAAATTGTCCACAGTGTTCCTATCATCTAGATTAAACAGTAGTGGAAAAAATTCAATTACAGAGTGCTTAAAACATGATTTAGAGCTTGTTTATGGAAAAGTGTTTATTTCTGTATTTCAAAATGATTTAGAGCTTTTTTATGGAAAAGTGTTTATTTCTGTATTTCAATGTTGTAACTTGCTGAAAATTGTCCACAGTGTTCCTATCATCTAGAATAAACAGTACTGCAAAAAATGTCACTTCCAGAGTGCATCAAACATGATTTAGAGCTTGTTTATAGAAACGTTTTTATTTCTGTATTTTAAATGATTTAGAGCTTGTTTATGGAAAAGTGTTTATATCTGTATTTCAAAATGATTTAGAGCTTGTTTATGGAAAAGTGTTTATTTCTGTATTTCAATGTTGTAACTTGCTGAAAATTGTCCACAGTGTTCCTATCATCTAGAATAAACAGTACTGCAAAAAATGTCACTTACAGAGTGCATCAAACATGATTTAGAGCTTGTTTATGGAAAAGTGTTTATTTCTGTATTTCAATGTTGTAACTTGCTGAAAATTGTCCACAGTGTTCCTATCATCTAGAATAAACAGTACTGCAAAAAATGTCACTTACAGAGTGCATCAAACATGATTTAGAGCTTGTTTATGGAAAAGTGTTTATTTCTGTATTTCAATGATGCAACTTGCTGAAAACTGTCCAAAGTGTTCCTATCATCTAGATTAAACAGTAGTGGAAAAAATTCAATTACAGAGTGCTTAAAACATGATTTAGAGCTTGTTTATGGAAAAGTGTTTATTTCTGTATTTCAAAATGATTTAGAGCTTTTTTATGGAAAAGTGTTTATTTCTGTATTTCAATGTTGTAACTTGCTGAAAATTGTCCACGGTGTTCCTATCATCTAGATTAAACAGTACTGCAAGAAAATTTACTTCCAGAGTGCATCAAACATGATTTAGAGCTTGTTTATAGAAAAGTTTTTATTTCTGTATTTTAAATGATTTAGAGCTTGTTTATGGAAAAGTGTTTATTTCTGTATTTCAATGTTGTAACTTGCTGAAAATTGTCCACAGTGTTCCTATCATCTAGATTAAACAGTACTGCAAGAAAATTTACTTCCAGAGTGCATCAAACATGATTTAGAGCTTGTTTATAGAAAAGTTTTTATTTCTGTATTTTAAATGATTTAGAGCTTGTTTATGGAAAAGTGTTTATTTCTGTATTTCAAAATGATTTAGAGCTTGTTTATGGAAAAGTGTTTATTTCTGTATTTCAATGTTGTAACTTGCTGAAAATTGTCCACAGTGTTCCTATCATCTAGATTAAACAGTAGTGGAAAAAATTCAATTACAGAGTGCTTAAAACATGATTTAGAGCTTGTTTATGGAAAAGTGTTTATTTCTGTATTTCAATGTTGTAACTTGCTGAAAATTGTCCACAGTGTTCCTATCATCTAGAATAAACAGTACTGCAAAAAATGTCACTTACAGAGTGCATCAAACATGATTTAGAGCTTGTTTATGGAAAAGTGTTTATTTCTGTATTTCAATGATGCAACTTGCTGAAAACTGTCCAAAGTGTTCCTATCATCTAGATTAAACAGTAGTGGAAAAAATTCAATTACAGAGTGCTTAAAACATGATTTAGAGCTTGTTTATGGAAAAGTGTTTATTTCTGTATTTCAAAATGATTTAGAGCTTTTTTATGGAAAAGTGTTTATTTCTGTATTTCAATGTTGTAACTTGCTGAAAATTGTCCACGGTGTTCCTATCATCTAGATTAAACAGTACTGCAAGAAATTTTACTTCCAGAGTGCATCAAACATGATTTAGAGCTTGTTTATAGAAAAGTTTTTATTTCTGTATTTTAAATGATTTAGAGCTTGTTTATGGAAAAGTGTTTATTTCTGTATTTCAATGTTGTAACTTGCTGAAAATTGTCCACAGTGTTCCTATCATCTAGATTAAACAGTACTGCAAGAACATTTACTTCCAGAGTGCATCAAACATGATTTAGAGCTTGTTTATAGAAAAGTTTTTATTTCTGTATTTTAAATGATTTAGAGCTTGTTTATGGAAAAGTGTTTATTTCTGTATTTCAAAATGATTTAGAGCTTGTTTATGGAAAAGTGTTTATTTCTGTATTTCAATGTTGCAACTTGCTGAAAACTGTCCACAGTGTTCCTATCATCTAGATTAAACAGTACTGAAAAACAATTAAATTACAGAGTGCTTAAAACATGATTTAGAGCTTGTTTATGGAAAAGTGTTTATTTCTGTATTTCAAAATGATTTAGAGCTTTTTTATGGAAAAGTGTTTATTTCTGTATTTCAATGTTGTAACTTGCTGAAAATTGTCCACAGTGTTCCTATCATCTAGATTAACTTTTACAGCCTCAGAAACCCGGATCCGGGAGCACCCCCCACCCCCCACACACTGATTAGCATAGATAGCATAGCTTCAGAAGTAGATAGTAGCATCTAAATATCATTAAATCACAAGTCCAAGACACCAGATGAAAGATACAGATCTTGTGAATAAAGCCACCATTTCAGATTTTTAAAATGTTTTACAGGGAAGACAAAATATGTAAATCTATTAGCTAAACACGTTAGCAAAATACACCACTATTCTAACTCCATCAGTTTCTTACTCCTTCAGGTGCTATCACCAATTCGGCTCAACTAAGATATTGATAGCCAATAACCTATAAAAAAAACCATCAGATGACAGTCTGATAACATATTCATGGTATAGGATAGTTTTTGTTAGAAAAAAGTGCATATTTCAGGTAGAAATCACAGTTTACAATTGCACCGACCATCACAAATCCACTAGAATTACTAGATAGAGCAACGTGTATGACCAATTTACTCATCATAAAACATTTCATAAGAATAGACAAAGCATAGCAATGGAAAGACCCAGATCTTGTGATTCCAGACAATATTTCAGATTTTCTAAGCGTTTTACAGCGAAAACACAATAAATCGATAAGTTAGCATACCACATGTGAAAACGTTACCAGAGCATCGATTCCAGGCAAAGAGCGCTATAACGTAATCACCGCCAAAAGATATTAATTTTTTCACTAACCTTCTCAGAATTCTTCCGATGACACTCCTGTAACATCATTTTACAACATACATATACAGTTTGTTCGAAAAGGTGCATATTTAGCCATACAAAACCGTGGTTACACAATGAAAATACTAGGAAATCAAGCCTCAATATGTCTGACGTCATCTATCAGAGTGATCTAGTTTAATTAAAAGCTAATCATATACTTGACTAAAAAATACAGGGTTGACAGGAATCGAAAGACAAATTAGTTCTTAATGCAACCGCTGATTTACATTTTTAAAATTATCCTTACTTTTCAATACAGGGTTGGCCAAGTGAAGCTATACCAAACAAAATGGCGATGTATGCGTTTAAAATATTTCGACAGAAACACGGTTTATCATATTAAATATTGCTTACTTTGAGCTGATCTTCCATCATATTCTTGGGCAATGTATCCTTTCTATGTTATAAACGTCTTTTGGTCGATAGATGTCCTCTGTCCTTCGAAATGTCCATCACCAACGACCGACACCCTAAAGCGTGTCCAAACTTTCAGAGTGCACGACAAAGAAATTCCTCAAAATCGCACTAAACGGATATAAATTGATATAAAACGGTTAAAATTCACTACATTATGATGTTTTTAACAACTATAACGACTGAAAACATGACCGGAGAAATACTGCTGGTTAGAAAACGATTTGGAACGAGGCAGGTCCGATGGCCTTCACGCTTGAGGCGCACGTTGAGAAAGAGGGGTCTCTGTACATTTTTGTCATTTATAATGGCTGTGAACGTCCCATAGACTTCATTGAAAACGTGATGACGTACAGACACCCAGAGGAAGACGTAGGTAGTGTCGGTTTCTTCATAGCATTCACTGTGGCCTTATAAACAGACCCCAGATCAGAGGTAAAAATTTCTGAAATCTGAACCCTGTCATGAAAAGTGCTGTAGAAATTGTTCTGTACCACTCAGAGACAAAATTTCAACTCCTATAGAAACTATAGACTGTTTTCTATCCAATAATAACAATAATATGCATATTGTACGATCAAGAATTGAGTACGAGGCAGTTTAATTTGGAAATGTAAAAAAAAAAATAATGCTAACAGCTCCCCCTATTGACAAAAGGTTAAACAGTACTGCAAGAAAATTTACTTCCAGAGTGCATCAAACATGATTTAGAGCTTGTTTATAGAAAAGTTTTTATTTCTGTATTTTAAATGATTTAGAGCTTGTTTATGGAAAAGTGTTTATTTCTGTATTTCAAAATGATTTAGAGCTTGTTTATGGAAAAGTGTTTATTTCTGTATTTCAATGTTGTAACTTGCTGAAAATTGTCCACAGTGTTCCTATCATCTAGAATAAACAGTACTGCAAAAAATGTCACTTACAGAGTGCATCAAACATGATTTAGAGCTTGTTTATGGAAAAGTGTTTATTTCTGTATTTCAATGCTTGTAACTTGCTGAAAATTGTCCACAGTGTTCCTATCATCTAGAATAAACAGTACTGCAAAAAATGTCACTTACAGAGTGCATCAAACATGATTTAGAGCTTGTTTATGGAAAAGTGTTTATTTCTGTATTTCAATGATGCAACTTGCTGAAAACTGTCCACAGTGTTCCTATCATCTAGATTAAACAGTAGTGGAAAAAATTCAATTACAGAGTGCTTAAAACATGATTTAGAGCTTGTTTATGGAAAAGTGTTTATTTCTGTATTTCAAAATGATTTAGAGCTTTTTTATGGAAAAGTGTTTATTTCTGTATTTCAATGTTGTAACTTGCTGAAAATTGTCCACGGTGTTCCTATCATCTAGATTAAACAGTACTGCAAGAAAATTTACTTCCAGAGTGCATCAAACATGATTTAGAGCTTGTTTATAGAAAAGTTTTTATTTCTGTATTTTAAACTGCATTTAGATGCTTGTTTATGGAAAAGTGTTTATTACTGTATTTCAAAATGATTTAGAGCTTGTTTATGGAAAAGTGTTTATTCCTGTATTTCAATGTTGTAACTTGCTGAAAATTGTCCACAGTGTTCCTATCATCTAGAATAAACAGTAGTGCAAAAAATTTCACTTACAGAGTGCATCAAACATGATTTAGAGCTTGTTTATGGAAAAGTGTTTATTTCTGTATTTCAATGATGCAACTTGCTGAAAACTGTCCACAGTGTTCCTATCATCTAGATTAAACAGTAGTGGAAAAAATTCAATTACAGAGTGCTTAAAACATGATTTAGAGCTTGTTTATGGAAAAGTGTTTATTTCTGTATTTCAAAATGATTTAGAGCTTTTTTTATGGAAAAGTGTTTATTTCTGTATTTCAATGTTGTAACTTGCTGAAAATTGTCCACAGTGTTCCTATCATCTAGATTAAACAGTACTGCAAGAAAATTTACTTCCAGAGTGCATCAAACATGATTTAGAGCTTGTTTATAGAAAAGTTTTTATTTCTGTATTTTAAATGATTTAGAGCTTGTTTATGGAAAAGTGTTTATTTCTGTATTTCAAAATGATTTAGAGCTTGTTTATGGAAAAGTGTTTATTTCTGTATTTCAATGTTGTAACTTGCTGAAAATTGTCCACAGTGTTCCTATCATCTAGAATAAACAGTAGTGGAAAAAATTCAATTACAGAGTGCTTAAAACATGATTTAGAGCTTGTTTATGGAAAAGTGTTTATTTCTGTATTTCAAAATGATTTAGAGCTTTTTTATGGAAAAGTGTTTATTTCTGTATTTCAATGTTGTAACTTGCTGAAAATTGTCCACGGTGTTCCTATCATCTAGATTAAACAGTACTGCAAGAAAATTTACTTCCAGAGTGCATCAAACATGATTTAGAGCTTGTTTATAGAAACGTTTTTATTTCTGTATTTTAAATGATTTAGAGCTTGTTTATGGAAAAGTGTTTATATCTGTATTTCAAAATGATTTAGAGCTTGTTTATGGAAAAGTGTTTATTTCTGTATTTCAATGTTGTAACTTGCTGAAAATTGTCCACAGTGTTCCTATCATCTAGATTAAACAGTACTGCAAGAAAATTTACTTCCAGAGTGCATCAAACATGATTTAGAGCTTGTTTATGGAAAAGTGTTTATTTCTGTATTTCAAAATGATTTAGAGCTTGTTTATGGAAAAGTGTTTATTTCTGTATTTCAATGTTGTAACTTGCTGAAAATAGTCCACAGTGTTCCTATCATCTAGAATAAACAGTACTGCAAAAAATGTCACTTACAGAGTGCATCAAACATGATTTAGAGCTTGTTTATGGAAAAGTGTTTATTTCTGTATTTCAATGTTGTAACTTGCTGAAAATTGTCCACAGTGTTCCTATCATCTAGAATAAACAGTACTGCAAAAAATGTCACTTACAGAGTGCATCAAACATGATTTAGAGCTTGTTTATGGAAAAGTGTTTATTTCTGTATTTCAATGATGCAACTTGCTGAAAACTGTCCAAAGTGTTCCTATCATCTAGATTAAACAGTAGTGGAAAAAATTCAATTACAGAGTGCTTAAAACATGATTTAGAGCTTGTTTATGGAAAAGTGTTTATTTCTGTATTTCAAAATGATTTAGAGCTTTTTTATGGAAAAGTGTTTATTTCTGTATTTCAATGTTGTAACTTGCTGAAAATTGTCCACGGTGTTCCTATCATCTAGATTAAACAGTACTGCAAGAAAATTTACTTCCAGAGTGCATCAAACATGATTTAGAGCTTGTTTATAGAAAAGTTTTTATTTCTGTATTTTAAATGATTTAGAGCTTGTTTATGGAAAAGTGTTTATTTCTGTATTTCAATGTTGTAACTTGCTGAAAATTGTCCACAGTGTTCCTATCATCTAGATTAAACAGTACTGCAAGAAAATTTACTTCCAGAGTGCATCAAACATGATTTAGAGCTTGTTTATAGAAAAGTTTTTATTTCTGTATTTTAAATGATTTAGAGCTTGTTTATGGAAAAGTGTTTATTTCTGTATTTCAAAATGATTTAGAGCTTGTTTATGGAAAAGTGTTTATTTCTGTATTTCAATGTTGTAACTTGCTGAAAATTGTCCACAGTGTTCCTATCATCTAGATTAAACAGTAGTGGAAAAAATTCAATTACAGAGTGCTTAAAACATGATTTAGAGCTTGTTTATGGAAAAGTGTTTATTTCTGTATTTCAAAATGATTTAGAGCTTTTTTATGGAAAAGTGTTTATTTCTGTATTTCAATGTTGTAACTTGCTGAAAATTGTCCACAGTGTTCCTATCATCTAGATTAAACAGTACTGCAAGAAAATTTACTTCCAGAGTGCATCAAACATGATTTAGAGCTTGTTTATAGAAAAGTTTTTATTTCTGTATTTTAAATGATTTAGAGCTTGTTTATGGAAAAGTGTTTATTTCTGTATTTCAAAATGATTTAGAGCTTGTTTATGGAAAAGTGTTTATTTCTGTATTTCAATGTTGTAACTTGCTGAAAATTGTCCACAGTGTTCCTATCATCTAGAATAAACAGTACTGCAAAAAATGTCACTTACAGAGTGCATCAAACATGATTTAGAGCTTGTTTATGGAAAAGTGTTTATTTCTGTATTTCAATGTTGTAACTTGCTGAAAATTGTCCACAGTGTTCCTATCATCTAGAATAAACAGTACTGCAAAAAATGTCACTTACAGAGTGCATCAAACATGATTTAGAGCTTGTTTATGGAAAAGTGTTTATTTCTGTATTTCAATGATGCAACTTGCTGAAAACTGTCCACAGTGTTCCTATCATCTAGATTAAACAGTAGTGGAAAAAATTCAATTACAGAGTGCTTAAAACATGATTTAGAGCTTGTTTATGGAAAAGTGTTTATTTCTGTATTTCAAAATGATTTAGAGCTTTTTTATGGAAAAGTGTTTATTTCTGTATTTCAATGTTGTAACTTGCTGAAAATTGTCCACGGTGTTCCTATCATCTAGATTAAACAGTACTGCAAGAAAATTTACTTCCAGAGTGCATCAAACATGATTTAGAGCTTGTTTATAGAAACGTTTTTATTTCTGTATTTTAAATGATTTAGAGCTTGTTTATGGAAAAGTGTTTATATCTGTATTTCAAAATGATTTAGAGCTTGTTTATGGAAAAGTGTTTATTTCTGTATTTCAATGTTGTAACTTGCTGAAAATTGTCCACAGTGTTCCTATCATCTAGATTAAACAGTACTGCAAGAAAATTTACTTCCAGAGTGCATCAAACATGATTTAGAGCTTGTTTATGGAAAAGTGTTTATTTCTGTATTTCAAAATGATTTAGAGCTTGTTTATGGAAAAGTGTTTATTTCTGTATTTCAATGTTGTAACTTGCTGAAAATAGTCCACAGTGTTCCTATCATCTAGAATAAACAGTACTGCAAAAAATGTCACTTACAGAGTGCATCAAACATGATTTAGAGCTTGTTTATGGAAAAGTGTTTATTTCTGTATTTCAATGTTGTAACTTGCTGAAAATTGTCCACAGTGTTCCTATCATCTAGAATAAACAGTACTGCAAAAAATGTCACTTACAGAGTGCATCAAACATGATTTAGAGCTTGTTTATGGAAAAGTGTTTATTTCTGTATTTCAATGATGCAACTTGCTGAAAACTGTCCAAAGTGTTCCTATCATCTAGATTAAACAGTAGTGGAAAAAATTCAATTACAGAGTGCTTAAAACATGATTTAGAGCTTGTTTATGGAAAAGTGTTTATTTCTGTATTTCAAAATGATTTAGAGCTTTTTTATGGAAAAGTGTTTATTTCTGTATTTCAATGTTGTAACTTGCTGAAAATTGTCCACGGTGTTCCTATCATCTAGATTAAACAGTACTGCAAGAAAATTTACTTCCAGAGTGCATCAAACATGATTTAGAGCTTGTTTATAGAAAAGTTTTTATTTCTGTATTTTAAATGATTTAGAGCTTGTTTATGGAAAAGTGTTTATTTCTGTATTTCAATGTTGTAACTTGCTGAAAATTGTCCACAGTGTTCCTATCATCTAGATTAAACAGTACTGCAAGAAAATTTACTTCCAGAGTGCATCAAACATGATTTAGAGCTTGTTTATAGAAAAGTTTTTATTTCTGTATTTTAAATGATTTAGAGCTTGTTTATGGAAAAGTGTTTATTTCTGTATTTCAAAATGATTTAGAGCTTGTTTATGGAAAAGTGTTTATTTCTGTATTTCAATGTTGTAACTTGCTGAAAATTGTCCACAGTGTTCCTATCATCTAGATTAAACAGTAGTGGAAAAAATTCAATTACAGAGTGCTTAAAACATGATTTAGAGCTTGTTTATGGAAAAGTGTTTATTTCTGTATTTCAAAATGATTTAGAGCTTTTTTATGGAAAAGTGTTTATTTCTGTATTTCAATGTTGTAACTTGCTGAAAATTGTCCACGGTGTTCCTATCATCTAGATTAAACAGTACTGCAAGAAAATTTACTTCCAGAGTGCATCAAACATGATTTAGAGCTTGTTTATAGAAAAGTTTTTATTTCTGTATTTTAAATGATTTAGAGCTTGTTTATGGAAAAGTGTTTATTTCTGTATTTCAATGTTGTAACTTGCTGAAAATTGTCCACAGTGTTCCTATCATCTAGATTAAACAGTACTGCAAGAAAATTTACTTCCAGAGTGCATCAAACATGATTTAGAGCTTGTTTATAGAAAAGTTTTTATTTCTGTATTTTAAATGATTTAGAGCTTGTTTATGGAAAAGTGTTTATTTCTGTATTTCAAAATGATTTAGAGCTTGTTTATGGAAAAGTGTTTATTTCTGTATTTCAATGTTGTAACTTGCTGAAAATTGTCCACAGTGTTCCTATCATCTAGATTAAACAGTAGTGGAAAAAATTCAATTACAGAGTGCTTAAAACATGATTTAGAGCTTGTTTATGGAAAAGTGTTTATTTCTGTATTTCAAAATGATTTAGAGCTTTTTTATGGAAAAGTGTTTATTTCTGTATTTCAATGTTGTAACTTGCTGAAAATTGTCCACAGTGTTCCTATCATCTAGATTAAACAGTACTGCAAGAAAATTTACTTCCAGAGTGCATCAAACATGATTTAGAGCTTGTTTATAGAAAAGTTTTTATTTCTGTATTTTAAATGATTTAGAGCTTGTTTATGGAAAAGTGTTTATTTCTGTATTTCAAAATGATTTAGAGCTTGTTTATGGAAAAGTGTTTATTTCTGTATTTCAATGTTGTAACTTGCTGAAAATTGTCCACAGTGTTCCTATCATCTAGAATAAACAGTACTGCAAAAAATGTCACTTACAGAGTGCATCAAACATGATTTAGAGCTTGTTTATGGAAAAGTGTTTATTTCTGTATTTCAATGTTGTAACTTGCTGAAAATTGTCCACAGTGTTCCTATCATCTAGAATAAACAGTACTGCAAAAAATGTCACTTACAGAGTGCATCAAACATGATTTAGAGCTTGTTTATGGAAAAGTGTTTATTTCTGTATTTCAATGATGCAACTTGCTGAAAACTGTCCACAGTGTTCCTATCATCTAGATTAAACAGTAGTGGAAAAAATTCAATTACAGAGTGCTTAAAACATGATTTAGAGCTTGTTTATGGAAAAGTGTTTATTTCTGTATTTCAAAATGATTTAGAGCTTTTTTATGGAAAAGTGTTTATTTCTGTATTTCAATGTTGTAACTTGCTGAAAATTGTCCACGGTGTTCCTATCATCTAGATTAAACAGTACTGCAAGAAAATTTACTTCCAGAGTGCATCAAACATGATTTAGAGCTTGTTTATAGAAAAGTTTTTATTTCTGTATTTTAAATGATTTAGAGCTTGTTTATGGAAAAGTGTTTATTTCTGTATTTCAAAATGATTTAGAGCTTGTTTATGGAAAAGTGTTTATTTCTGTATTTCAATGTTGTAACTTGCTGAAAATTGTCCACAGTGTTCCTATCATCTAGAATAAACAGTAGTGGAAAAATTTCAATTACAGAGTGCTTAAAACATGATTTAGAGCTTGTTTATGGAAAAGTGTTTATTTCTGTATTTCAAAATGATTTAGAGCTTTTTTATGGAAAAGTGTTTATTTCTGTATTTCAATGTTGTAACTTGCTGAAAATTGTCCACGGTGTTCCTATCATCTAGATTAAACAGTACTGCAAGAAAATTTACTTCCAGAGTGCATCAAACATGATTTAGAGCTTGTTTATAGAAACGTTTTTATTTCTGTATTTTAAATGATTTAGAGCTTGTTTATGGAAAAGTGTTTATTACTGTATTTCAAAATTATTTAGAGCTTGTTTATGGAAAAGTTTTTATTTCTGTATTTTAAATGATTTAGAGCTTTTTTATGGAAAAGTGTTTATTTCTGTATTTCAATGTTGTAACTTGCTGAAAATTGTCCACAGTGTTCCTATCATCTAGATTAAACAGTAGTGGAAAAAATTCAATTACAGAGTGCTTAAAACATGATTTAGAGCTTGTTTATGGAAAAGTGTTTATTTCTGTATTTCAATGTTGTAACTTGCTGAAAATTGTCCACGGTGTTCCTATCATCTAGATTAAACAGTACTGCAAGAAAATTTACTTCCAGAGTGCATCAAACATGATTTAGAGCTTGTTTATGGAAAAGTGTTTATTACTGTATTTCAAAATTATTTAGAGCTTGTTTATGGAAAAGTTTTTATTTCTGTATTTTAAATGATTTAGAGCTTGTTTATGGAAAAGTGTTTATATCTGTATTTCAAAATGATTTAGAGCTTGTTTTTGGAAAAGTGTTTTTTTCTGTATTTCAATGTTGTAACTTGCTGAAAATTGTCCACAGTGTTCCTATCATCTAGATTAAACAGTAGTGGAAAAAATTCAATTACAGAGTGCTTAAAACATGATTTAGAGCTTGTTTATGGAAAAGTGTTTATTTCTGTATTTCAAAATGATTTAGAGCTTTTTTATGGAAAAGTGTTTATTTCTGTATTTCAATGTTGTAACTTGCTGAAAACTGTCCACAGTGTTCCTATCATCTAGATTAAACAGTAGTGGAAAAAATTCAATTACAGAGTGCTTAAAACATGATTTAGAGCTTGTTTATGGAAAAGTGTTTATTTCTGTATTTCAAAATGATTTAGAGCTTTTTTATGGAAAAGTGTTTATTTCTGTATTTCAATGTTGTAACTTGCTGAAAATTGTCCACGGTGTTCCTATCATCTAGATTAAACAGTACTGCAAGAAAATTTACTTCCAGAGTGCATCAAACATGATTTAGAGCTTGTTTATAGAAAAGTTTTTATTTCTGTATTTTAAATGATTTAGAGCTTGTTTATGGAAAAGTGTTTATTTCTGTATTTCAAAATGATTTAGAGCTTGTTTATGGAAAAGTGTTTATTTCTGTATTTCAATGTTGTAACTTGCTGAAAATTGTCCACAGTGTTCCTATCATCTAGAATAAACAGTAGTGGAAAAATTTCAATTACAGAGTGCTTAAAACATGATTTAGAGCTTGTTTATGGAAAAGTGTTTATTTCTGTATTTCAAAATGATTTAGAGCTTTTTTATGGAAAAGTGTTTATTTCTGTATTTCAATGTTGTAACTTGCTGAAAATTGTCCACGGTGTTCCTATCATCTAGATTAAACAGTACTGCAAGAAAATTTACTTCCAGAGTGCATCAAACATGATTTAGAGCTTGTTTATAGAAACGTTTTTATTTCTGTATTTTAAATGATTTAGAGCTTGTTTATGGAAAAGTGTTTATTACTGTATTTCAAAATTATTTAGAGCTTGTTTATGGAAAAGTTTTTATTTCTGTATTTTAAATGATTTAGAGCTTTTTTATGGAAAAGTGTTTATTTCTGTATTTCAATGTTGTAACTTGCTGAAAATTGTCCACAGTGTTCCTATCATCTAGATTAAACAGTAGTGGAAAAAATTCAATTACAGAGTGCTTAAAACATGATTTAGAGCTTGTTTATGGAAAAGTGTTTATTTCTGTATTTCAATGTTGTAACTTGCTGAAAATTGTCCACGGTGTTCCTATCATCTAGATTAAACAGTACTGCAAGAAAATTTACTTCCAGAGTGCATCAAACATGATTTAGAGCTTGTTTATGGAAAAGTGTTTATTACTGTATTTCAAAATTATTTAGAGCTTGTTTATGGAAAAGTTTTTATTTCTGTATTTTAAATGATTTAGAGCTTGTTTATGGAAAAGTGTTTATATCTGTATTTCAAAATGATTTAGAGCTTGTTTTTGGAAAAGTGTTTTTTTCTGTATTTCAATGTTGTAACTTGCTGAAAATTGTCCACAGTGTTCCTATCATCTAGATTAAACAGTAGTGGAAAAAATTCAATTACAGAGTGCTTAAAACATGATTTAGAGCTTGTTTATGGAAAAGTGTTTATTTCTGTATTTCAAAATGATTTAGAGCTTTTTTATGGAAAAGTGTTTATTTCTGTATTTCAATGTTGTAACTTGCTGAAAATTGTCCACAGTGTTCCTATCATCTAGATTAAACAGTACTGCAAGAAAATTTACTTCCAGAGTGCATCAAACATGATTTAGAGCTTGTTTATAGAAAAGTTTTTATTTCTGTATTTTAAATGATTTAGAGCTTGTTTATGGAAAAGTGTTTATTTCTGTATTTCAAAATGATTTAGAGCTTGTTTATGGAAAAGTGTTTATTTCTGTATTTCAATGTTGTAACTTGCTGAAAATTGTCCACAGTGTTCCTATCATCTAGAATAAACAGTACTGCAAAAAATGTCACTTACAGAGTGCATCAAACATGATTTAGAGCTTGTTTATGGAAAAGTGTTTATTTCTGTATTTCAATGTTGTAACTTGCTGAAAATTGTCCACAGTGTTCCTATCATCTAGAATAAACAGTACTGCAAAAAACGTCACTTACAGAGTGCATCAAACATGATTTAGAGCTTGTTTATGGAAAAGTGTTTATTTCTGTATTTCAATGATGCAACTTGCTGAAAACTGTCCACAGTGTTCCTATCATCTAGATTAAACAGTAGTGGAAAAAATTCAATTACAGAGTGCTTAAAACATGATTTAGAGCTTGTTTATGGAAAAGTGTTTATTTCTGTATTTCAAAATGATTTAGAGCTTTTTTATGGAAAAGTGTTTATTTCTGTATTTCAATGTTGTAACTTGCTGAAAATTGTCCACGGTGTTCCTATCATCTAGATTAAACAGTACTGCAAGAAAATTTACTTCCAGAGTGCATCAAACATGATTTAGAGCTTGTTTATGGAAAAGTGTTTATTTCTGTATTTCAATGATGCAACTTGCTGAAAACTGTCCACAGTGTTCCTATCATCTAGAATAAACAGTAGTGGAAAAAATTCAATTACAGAGTGCTTAAAACATGATTTAGAGCTTGTTTATGGAAAAGTGTTTATTTCTGTATTTCAAAATGATTTAGAGCTTTTTTATGGAAAAGTGTTTATTTCTGTATTTCAATGTTGTAACTTGCTGAAAATTGTCCACGGTGTTCCTATCATCTAGATTAAACAGTACTGCAAGAAAATTTACTTCCAGAGTGCATCAAACATGATTTAGAGCTTGTTTATAGAAACGTTTTTATTTCTGTATTTTAAATGATTTAGAGCTTGTTTATGGAAAAGTGTTTATTACTGTATTTCAAAATTATTTAGAGCTTGTTTATGGAAAAGTGTTTATTTCTGTATTTCAATGTTGTAACTTGCTGAAAATTGTCCACAGTGTTCCTATCATCTAGATTAAACAGTACTGCAAGAAAATTTACTTCCAGAGTGCATCAAACATGATTTAGAGCTTGTTTATAGAAAAGTTTTTATTTCTGTATTTTAAATGATTTAGAGCTTGTTTATGGAAAAGTGTTTATATCTGTATTTCAAAATGATTTAGAGCTTGTTTATGGAAAAGTGTTTATTTCTGTATTTCAATGTTGTAACTTGCTGAAAATTGTCCACAGTGTTCCTATCATCTAGATTAAACAGTAGTGGAAAAAATTCAATTACAGAGTGCTTAAAACATGATTTAGAGCTTGTTTATGGAAAAGTGTTTATTTCTGTATATCAAAATGATTTAGAGCTTTTTTATGGAAAAGTGTTTATTTCTGTATTTCAATGTTGTAACTTGCTGAAAATTGTCCACAGTGTTCCTATCATCTAGATTAAACAGTACTGCAAGAAAATTTACTTCCAGAGTGCATCAAACATGATTTAGAGCTTGTTTATAGAAAAGTTTTTATTTCTGTATTTTAAATGATTTAGAGCTTGTTTATGGAAAAGTGTTTATTTCTGTATTTCAAAATGATTTAGAGCTTGTTTATGGAAAAGTGTTTATTTCTGTATTTCAATGTTGTAACTTGCTGAAAATTGTCCACAGTGTTCCTATCATCTAGAATAAACAGTACTGCAAAAAATGTCACTTACAGAGTGCATCAAACATGATTTAGAGCTTGTTTATGGAAAAGTGTTTATTTCTGTATTTCAATGTTGTAACTTGCTGAAAACTGTCCACAGTGTTCCTATCATCTAGATTAAACAGTAGTGGAAAAAATTCAATTACAGAGTGCTTAAAACATGATTTAGAGCTTGTTTATGGAAAAGTGTTTATTTCTGTATTTCAAAATGATTTAGAGCTTTTTTTATGGAAAAGTGTTTATTTCTGTATTTCAATGTTGTAACTTGCTGAAAATTGTCCACAGTGTTCCTATCATCTAGATTAAACAGTACTGCAAGAAAATTTACTTCCAGAGTGCATCAAACATGATTTAGAGCTTGTTTATAGAACAGTTTTTATTTCTGTATTTTAAATGATTTAGAGCTTGTTTATGGAAAAGTGTTTATTTCTGTATTTCAAAATGATTTAGAGCTTGTTTATGGAAAAGTGTTTATTTCTGTATTTCAATGTTGTAACTTGCTGAAAATTGTCCACAGTGTTCCTATCATCTAGATTAAACAGTACTGCAAGAAAATTTACTTCCAGAGTGCATCAAACATGATTTAGAGCTTGTTTATGGAAAAGTGTTTATTTCTGTATTTCAATGATGCAACTTGCTGAAAACTGTCCACAGTGTTCCTATCATGTAGATTAAACAGTAGTGGAAAAAATTCAATTACAGAGTGCTTAAAACATGATTTAGAGCTTGTTTATGGAAAAGTGTTTATTTCTGTATTTCAAAATGATTTAGAGCTTTTTTTATGGAAAAGTGTTTATTTCTGTATTTCAATGTTGTAACTTGCTGAAAATTGTCCACGGTGTTCCTATCATCTAGATTAAACAGTACTGCAAGAAAATTTACTTCCAGAATGCATCAAACATGATTTAGAGCTTGTTTATAGAAACGTTTTTATTTCTGTATTTTAAATGATTTAGAGCTTGTTTATGGAAAAGTGTTTATTACTGTATTTCAAAATTATTTAGAGCTTGTTTATGGAAAAGTGTTTATTTCTGTATTTCAATGTTGTAACTTGCTGAAAATTGTCCACAGTGTTCCTATCATCTAGATTAAACAGTACTGCAAGAAAATTTACTTCCAGAGTGCATCAAACATGATTTAGAGCTTGTTTATAGAAAAGTTTTTATTTCTGTATTTTAAATGATTTAGAGCTTGTTTATGGAAAAGTGTTTATATCTGTATTTCAAAATGATTTAGAGCTTGTTTATGGAAAAGTGTTTATTTCTGTATTTCAATGTTGTAACTTGCTGAAAATTGTCCACAGTGTTCCTATCATCTAGATTAAACAGTAGTGGAAAAAATTCAATTACAGAGTGCTTAAAACATGATTTAGAGCTTGTTTATGGAAAAGTGTTTATTTCTGTATATCAAAATGATTTAGAGCTTTTTTATGGAAAAGTGTTTATTTCTGTATTTCAATGTTGTAACTTGCTGAAAATTGTCCACAGTGTTCCTATCATCTAGATTAAACAGTACTGCAAGAAAATTTACTTCCAGAGTGCATCAAACATGATTTAGAGCTTGTTTATAGAAAAGTTTTTATTTCTGTATTTTAAATGATTTAGAGCTTGTTTATGGAAAAGTGTTTATTTCTGTATTTCAAAATGATTTAGAGCTTGTTTATGGAAAAGTGTTTATTTCTGTATTTCAATGTTGTAACTTGCTGAAAATTGTCCACAGTGTTCCTATCATCTAGAATAAACAGTACTGCAAAAAATGTCACTTACAGAGTGCATCAAACATGATTTAGAGCTTGTTTATGGAAAAGTGTTTATTTCTGTATTTCAATGTTGTAACTTGCTGAAAATTGTCCACAGTGTTCCTATCATCTAGATTAAACAGTACTGCAAGAAAATTTACTTCCAGAGTGAATCAAACATGATTTAGAGCTTGTTTATAGAAAAGTTTTTATTTCTGTATTTTAAATGATTTAGAGCTTGTTTATGGAAAAGTGTTTATTTCTGTATTTCAAAATGATTTAGAGCTTGTTTATGGAAAAGTGTTTATTTCTGTATTTCAATGTTGTAACTTGCTGAAAATTGTCCACAGTGTTCCTATCATCTAGAATAAACAGTACTGCAAGAAAATTTACTTCCAGAGTGCATCAAACATGATTTAGAGCTTGTTTATAGAAAAGTTTTTATTTCTGTATTTTAAATGATTTAGAGCTTGTTTATGGAAAAGTGTTTATATCTGTATTTCAAAATGATTTAGAGCTTGTTTATGGAAAAGTGTTTATTTCTGTATTTCAATGTTGTAACTTGCTGAAAATTGTCCACAGTGTTCCTATCATCTAGATTAAACAGTAGTGGAAAAAATTCAATTACAGAGTGCTTAAAACATGATTTAGAGCTTGTTTATGGAAAAGTGTTTATTTCTGTATTTCAAAATGATTTAGAGCTTTTTTATGGAAAAGTGTTTATTTCTGTATTTCAATGTTGTAACTTGCTGAAAATTGTCCACAGTGTTCCTATCATCTAGATTAAACAGTACTGCAATAAAATTTACTTCCAGAGTGCATCAAACATGATTTAGAGCTTGTTTATAGAAAAGTTTTTATTTCTGTATTTTAAATGATTTAGAGCTTGTTTATGGAAAAGTGTTTATTACTGTATTTCAAAATTATTTAGAGCTTGTTTATGGAAAAGTGTTTATTTCTGTATTTCAATGTTGTAACTTGCTGAAAATTGTCCACAGTGTTCCTATCATCTAGATTAAACAGTACTGCAAGAAAATTTACTTCCAGAGTGCATCAAACATGATTTAGAGCTTGTTTATAGAAAAGTTTTTATTTCTGTATTTTAAATGATTTAGAGCTTGTTTATGGAAAAGTGTTTATATCTGTATTTCAAAATGATTTAGAGCTTGTTTATGGAAAAGTGTATATTTCTGTATTTCAATGTTGTAACTTGCTGAAAATTGTCCACAGTGTTCCTATCATCTAGATTAAACAGTAGTGGAAAAAATTCAATTACAGAGTGCTTAAAACATGATTTAGAGCTTGTTTATGGAAAAGTGTTTATTTCTGTATTTCAAAATGATTTAGAGCTTTTTTATGGAAAAGTGTTTATTTCTGTATTTCAATGTTGTAACTTGCTGAAAATTGTCCACAGTGTTCCTATCATCTAGAATAAACAGTACTGCAAAAAATGTCACTTACAGAGTGCATCAAACATGATTTAGAGCTTGTTTATGGAAAAGTGTTTATTTCTGTATTTCAATGATGCAACTTGCTGAAAACTGTCCACAGTGTTCCTATCATCTAGATTAAACAGTAGTGGAAATAATTCAATTACAGAGTGCTTAAAACATGATTTAGAGCTTGTTTATGGAAAAGTGTTTATTTCTGTATTTCAATGTTGCAACTTGCTGAAAACTGTCCACAGTGTTCCTATCATCTAGATTAAACAGTACTGAAAAACAATTCAATTACAGAGTGCTTAAAACATGATTTAGAGCTTGTTTATGGAAAAGTGTTAATTTCTGTATTTCAACATGATTTAGAGCTTGTTCATGGAAAACTGTTTATTCCTGTATTTCAATGTTGCAACTTGCTGAAAATTGTCCACAGTGTTCCTATCATCTAGAATAAACAGTACTGCAAAAAATGTTACTTACAGAGTGCATCAAACATGATTTAGAGCTTGATTATGGAAAAGTGTTTATTTCTGTATTTCAATGTTGTAACTTGCTGAAAATTGTCCACAGTGTTCCTATCATCTAGAATAAACAGTACTGCAAAACATGTCACTTACAGAGTGCATCAAACATGATTTAGAGCTTGTTTATGGAAAAATGTTTATTTCTGTATTTCAATGTTGCAACTTGCTGAAAATTGTCCACAGTGTTCCTATCTTCTAGATTAAACAGTACTGCAAGAAAATTTACTTCCAGAGTGCATCAAACATGATTTAGAGCAGGGGTGTCAAACTCATTTCGCATCGTGGGCCACATACGGCCTAGGGAGATGTCAAGTGGGCCGGACCATTAAAATTATACCATACTCTGCTATAAATAACCAAAATATCATGTCTTTCCTTTGTTTTGGTGTAAAGAAGCACAAGAACATTAGGAAAATATTGAAATTTAATGAACTATCCTTTTACAAAACATTTCATGAAACACCTCATATTTCCTTAGACAAATGTGCAATTTACTTTTATCATTCACAAATATGCATTGCAACTGATCCCACTGATTGTACAAAGGCACAAAACTTTAATTGGTACTGAAAAATATAGTAATGCACTTTAAGATTAAATGAGACTTTTAAAGAAAGGAATTTTTAAACCACTTACACATACGCATATAAAATCTAAATGTAATCCCTGCGTACACCTTACAAACTAAGGAGAGTGATTTTAAATGTGTAATGAAGAAAGTGTTCGCCTGTCCTGTAAATCTGTAAACTTCATACATGAAACATACATACACATACAATACATACTGAAAATTTATGGAGTTGTATGAACAGTAGAATTCCATCACACAACTTTTGTTTTGAAGCTGCTGACTAACATTAAAGTGCACATTTTTTAAATCACCACAGTAAGGATTCATCTTCACAGAGCTGTATTCTTTCAATGCAAACAGTATCTAAGGCAGCATTTTAAAGGTACCGAAATACCGAAACTTGTTGCAAACACACCAAGCACGAAGGTTTTCCGTGCATCTCTGTAAATAAATAGGACGTGGTCCATTTTTCTTTGAAAATTCTACACTCCTTATCTACTTTTCTCCGTTTGGATAACGACATTTTGGCTAATGAGGGTGTAGCGGAGAGGTAGAGACCAAGGTATTAACAACGTCGTAACAAGCAGCAGATGGCGCATTGATACCGTCTGCTGTTTTCAGTCTGTCTCAGTGATGCGGCTTGTCTTCTACTCTGATGGAAAGAGTGCGCCCCTTAGCGGATAATCCATGAATTGCAGCGAATTAAAAATATTAATTCCATGTCTTTTATGCATTTTTTCCACTTTCAAATTATCCTGCGGGCCTGATCGAACCTCCTTGGGGGCCGGTTCCGGCCCGCGGGCCGTATGTTTGACACCCCTGATTTAGAGCTTTTTTATGGAAAAGTGTTTATTTCTGTATTTCAAAATTATTTAGAGCTTGTTTATGGATAAGTGTTTATTTCTGTATTTCAATGTTGTTACTTGCTGAAAATTGTCCACAGTGTTCCTATCTTCTAGATTAAACAGTACTGCAAAAAATTCACTTCCAGAGTGCATCAAACATGATTTGTAGCTTGTTTATGGAAAAGTGTTTATTTCTGTATTTCAATGTTGCAACTTGCTGAAAATTGTCCACAGTGTTCCCATCTTCTAGATTAAACAGTACTGCAAGAAAATTTACTTCCAGAGTGCATCAAACAAAATTTAGAGATTGTTTATAGAAAAGTTTTTATTTCTGTATTTCAAAATTATTTAGAGCTTGTTAATGGAAAAGTGTTTATTTCTGTATTTCAATGTTGCAAATTGCTGAAAATTGTCCACAGTGTTCCCATCTTCTAGATTAAACAGTACTGCAAGAAAATTTACTTCCAGAGTGCATCAAACATGATTTAGAGATTGTTTATAGAAAAGTTTTTATTTCTGTATTTCAAAATTATTTAGAGCTTGTTAATGGAAAAGTGTTTATTTCTGTATTTCAATGTTGTAACTTGCTGAAAATTGTCCACAGTGTTCCTATCATCTAGAATAAACAGTACTGCAAATAAATGTCACTTACAGAGTGCATCAAACATGATTTAGAGCTTGTTCATGGAAAAGTGTTTATTTCTGTATTTCAATGTTGCAACTTGCTGAAAATTGTCCACAGTGTTCCTATCATCTAGATTAAACAGTACTGAAAAACAATTCAATTACAGAGTGCTTAAAACATGATTTAGAGCTTGTTTATGGAAAAGTGTTAATTTCTGTATTTCAACTAGATTTAGAGCTTGTTCATGGAAAACTGTTTATTCCTGTATTTCAATGTTGCAACTTGCTGAAAACTGTCCACAGTGTTCCTATCATCTAGATTAAACAGTAGTGGGAAAAAATTCAATTACAGAGTGCTTAAAACATGATTTAGAGCTTGTTTATGGAAAAGTGTTTATTTCTGTATTTCAATGTTGTAACTTGCTGAAAATTGTCCACAGTGTTCCTATCATCTAGAATAAACAGTACTGCAAAAAACGTCACTTACAGAGTGCATCAAACATGATTTAGAGCTTGTTTATGGAAAAGTGTTTATTTCTGTATTTCAATGTTGCAAATTGCTGAAAATTGTCCACAGTGTTCCTATCATCTAGAATAAACAGTACTGCAAAACATGTCACTTACAGAGTGCATCAAACATGATTTAGAGCTTGTTTATGGAAAAATGTTTATTTCTGTATTTCAATGTTGCAACTTGCTGAAAATTGTCCACAGTGTTCCTATCTTCTAGATTAAACAGTACTGCAAGAAAATTTACTTCCAGAGTGCATCAAACATGATTTAGAGCTTTTTTATGGAAAAGTGTTTATTTCTGTATTTCAAAATTATTTAGAGCTTGTTCATGGAAAAGTGTTTATTTCTGTATTTCAATGTTGTTACTTGCTGAAAATTGTCCACAGTGTTCCTATCTTCTAGATTAAACAGTACTGCAAAAAATTCACTTCCAGAGTGCATCAAACATGATTTGTAGCTTGTTTATGGAAAAGTGTTTATTTCTGTATTTCAATGTTGCAACTTGCTGAAAATTGTCCAAAGTGTTCCCATCTTCTAGATTAAACAGTACTGCAAGAAAATTTACTTCCAGAGTGCATCAAACAAAATTTAGAGATTGTTTATAGAAAAGTTTTTGTTTCTGTATTTCAAAATTATTTAGAGCTTGTTAATGGAAAAGTGTTTATTTCTGTATTTCAATATTGCAAATTGCTGAAAATTGTCCACAGTGTTCCCATCTTCTAGATTAAACAGTACTGCAAGAAAATTTACTTCCAGAGTGCATCAAACATGATTTAGAGATTGTTTATAGAAAAGTTTTTATTTCTGTATTTCAAAATTATTTAGAGCTTGTTAATGGAAAAGTGTTTATTTCTGTATTTCAATGTTGTAACTTGCTGAAAATTGTCCACAGTGTTCCTATCATCTAGAATAAACAGTACTGCAAAAAAATGTCACTTACAGAGTGCATCAAACATGATTTAGAGCTTGTTCATGGAAAAGTGTTTATTTCTGTATTTCAATGTTGCAACTTGCTGAAAATTGTCCACAGTGTTCCTATCATCTAGATTAAACAGTACTGAAAAACAATTCAATTACAGAGTGCTTAAAACATGATTTAGAGCTTGTTTATGGAAAAGTGTTAATTTCTGTATTTCAACTAGATTTAGAGCTTGTTCATGGAAAACTGTTTATTCCTGTATTTCAATGTTGCAACTTGCTGAAAACTGTCCACAGTGTTCCTATCATCTAGATTAAACAGTAGTGGGAAAAAATTCAATTACAGAGTGCTTAAAACATGATTTAGAGCTTGTTTATGGAAAAGTGTTTATTTCTGTATTTCAATGTTGTAACTTGCTGAAAATTGTCCACAGTGTTCCTATCATCTAGAATAAACAGTACTGCAAAAAACGTCACTTACAGAGTGCATCAAACATGATTTAGAGCTTGTTTATGGAAAAGTGTTTATTTCTGTATTTCAATGTTGCAAATTGATGAAAATTGTCCACAGTGTTCCTATCATCTAGAATAAACAGTACTGCAAAACATGTCACTTACAGAGTGCATCAAACATGATTTAGAGCTTGTTTATGGAAAAAAATTTATTTCTGTATTTCAATGTTGCAACTTGCTGAAAATTGTCCACAGTGTTCCTATCTTCTAGATTAAACAGTACTGCAAGAAAATTTACTTCCAGAGTGCATCAAACATGATTTAGAGCTTTTTTATGGAAAAGTGTTTATTTCTGTATTTCAAAATTATTTAGAGCTTGTTTATGGAAAAGTGTTTATTTCTGTATTTCAATGTTGTTATTTGCCGAAAATTGTCCACAGTGTTCCTATCTTCTAGATTAAACAGTACTGCAAAAAATTCACTTCCAGAGTGCATCAAACATGATTTGTAGCTTGTTTATGGAAAAGTGTTTATTTCTGTATTTCAATGTTGCAACTTGCTGAAAATTGTCCACAGTGTTCCCATCTTCTAGATTAAACAGTACTGCAAGAAAATTTACTTCCAGAGTGCATCAAACATGATTTAGAGATTGTTTATAGAAAAGTTTTTATTTCTGTATTTTAAATGATTTAGAGCTTGTTTATGGAAAAGTGTTTATTTCTGTATTGCAAAATTATTTAGAGCTTGTTAATGGAAAAGTGTTTATTTCTGTATTTCAATGTTGTAACTTGCTGAAAATTGTCCACAGTGTTCCTATCATCTAGAATAAACAGTACTGCAAAAAATGTCACTTACAGAGTGCATCAAACATGATTTAGAGCTTGTTCATGGAAAAGTGTTTATTTCTGTATTTCAATGTTGCAACTTGCTGAAAATTGTCCACAGTGTTCCTATCATCTAGATTAAACAGTACTGAAAAACAATTCAATTACAGAGTGCTTAAAACATGATTTAGAGCTTGTTTATGGAAAAGTGTTAATTTTTGTATTTCAACTAGATTTAGAGCTTGTTCATGGAAAACTGTTTATTCCTGTATTTCAATGTTGCAACTTGCTGAAAACTGTCCACAGTGTTCCTATCATCTAGATTAAACAGTAGTGGGAAAAAATTCAATTACAGAGTGCTTAAAACATGATTTAGAGCTTGTTTATGGAAAAGTGTTTATTTCTGTATTTCAATGTTGTAACTTGCTGAAAATTGTACACAGTGTTCCTATCATCTAGAATAAACAGTACTGCAAAAAACGTCACTTACAGAGTGCATCAAACATGATTTAGAGCTTGTTTATGGAAAAGTGTTTATTTCTGTATTTCAATGTTGCAAATTGCTGAAAATTGTCCACAGTGTTCCTATCATCTAGAATAAACAGTACTGCAAAACATGTCACTTACAGAGTGCATCAAACATGATTTAGAGCTTGTTTATGGAAAAATGTTTATTTCTGTATTTCAATGTTGCAACTTGCTGAAAATTGTCCACAGTGTTCCTATCTTCTAGATTAAACAGTACTGCAAGAAAATTTACTTCCAGAGTGCATCAAACATGATTTAGAGCTTTTTTATGGAAAAGTGTTTATTTCTGTATTTCAAAATTATTTAGAGCTTGTTTATGGAAAAGTGTTTATTTCTGTATTTCAATGTTGTTACTTGCTGAAAATTGTCCACAGTGTTCCTATCTTCTAGATTAAACAGTACTGCAAAAAATTCACTTCCAGAGTGCATCAAACATGATTTGTAGCTTGTTTATGGAAAAGTGTTTATTTCTGTATTTCAATGTTGCAACTTGCTGAAAATTGTCCACAGTGTTCCCATCTTCTAGATTAAACAGTACTGCAAGAAAATTTACTTCCAGAGTGCATCAAACATGATTTAGAGATTGTTTATAGAAAAGTTTTTATTTCTGTATTTTAAATGATTTAGAGCTTGTTTATGGAAAAGTGTTTATTTCTGTATTTCAATGTTGTAACTTGCTGAAAATTGTCCACAGTGTTCCTATCATCTAGATTAAACAGTACTGAAAAAAATGTCACTTACAGAGTGCATCAAACATGATTTGGAGCTTGTTCATGGAAAAGTGTTTATTTCTGTATTTCAATGTTGCAAATTGCTGAAAATTGTCCACAGTGTTCCTATCTTCTAGATTAAACAGTACTGCAAAAAATTCACTTCCAAAGTGCATCAAACATGATTTAGAGCTTGTTTATAGAAAAGTTTTTATTTCTGTATTTTAAATGATTTAGAGCTTGTTTATGGAAAAGTGTTTATTTCTGTATTGCAAAATTATTTAGAGCTTGTTAACCTGTCTAGGATGAGAGTGCCGCTAGCGGCACTCCCCCCCCACCCCCACTGAAAAACCAGTGCCGCGAAATTCAAAAACAATATTTTTTTAAAATATTTAACTTTCACACATTAAAGTCCAATACAGCTAATGAAAGACACAGATCTTGTGAATCCAGTCAACATGTCCGATTTTTAAAATGTTTTACAGGGAAGACACAATATGTAAAGATGTACATCTATTACCTAAAAACACATTAGCATAATCCACCATCTTTTATTTGTCCACCAACACCAGTAGCTATCACCAATTCGGCTAAACTAAGATATTTATAGCCCCTAACCAAGAAAAAAACTCATCAGATGACAGTCTGATAACATATTTATGGTATGGGATAGGTTTTGTTAGAAAAAAGTGCATATTTCAGGTAGATGGCATAGGTTACAATTGCACCCACCGTCACAAATGGAATAGAAAAACTACTTAGAGCAACGTGTTTACCTACTTACTAATCATCAAACATTTCGTAAAAATACACAGCATACACGAATCGAAAGACACAGATCCTGTGAATACAGACAATATTTCAGATTTTCTAAGTGTCTTACAGCGAAAACACAATAAATCGTTATATTAGCATAGCACATAGCACATAGCAGCCCAGCATTGATTCTAGCCAAAGTGAGCGATAAAAGTAAACATCGCCAAAATATATTAATTTTTTCACTAACCTTCTCAGAATTCTTCAGATGACACTCCTGTAACATCATATTACACAATCCATATAGAGTTTGATCGAAAATGTTTATATTTAGCCACCAAAATCATGGTTAGACAATGTGAAATGTAGCTCAGCTGGTCAGAAAAAGTCTGTGCGCCACTTAGACAGTGATCTACTCTTATACATAAATACTCATAAACGTGACTAAAAAATATAGGGTGGACAGGGATTGATAGACAATTTAATTCTTAATACAATCGCGGAATTACATTTTTTTAATTATCCTTACTTTTCAATACAGCTTGCGCCAAGCGAAGCTACGTCAAAAAACATGGCGTCCTAAGCCACTAACATTTTTCGACAGAAACACGATTTATCATAATAAAAATGTCCTACCTTGAGCTGTTCTTCCATCAGTATCTTGGGCAAAGGATCCTTTCTTGGGTCCAATCGTCTTTTGGTGGAAAGCTGTCCTCTTGCCATGTGGAAATGCCAACTGCGTTCGGGATGAACTGGAAGCGTGCCCAGCAATTCACAGCGTTTCAGAAATAAATGTCCCAAAATCGCACTAAACGGATATAAATTGCTATAAAACGCTTTAAATTAACTACCTTATGATGTTTTTAACTCCCATAACGAGTAGAAACATGACCAGAGTAATATTACTCCCTCCACTAATGCTTGGAACAGGTGCGGGTCGGTGTCCTCTAGGCGCATGACGCAGCTCCAAAAGAGTGACTAGCCTCAGGGTTTTTTAATTTATAGTGCCTGTGAACGCGCAATCGACCCCATTCAAATCGTCATCACGTAAAGACATCCAGGGGAAGACGTAAGCAGTGTCCGTATAGTCATAGCAATAACAGTGCCCTTTTAACTGACTCCAGAACAGTGGCCAAAATTTCTGTAATCTGACTCCATGTCAGGGAAATTGCTGTAGAATGGGCTCTGTTCCACTTAGAGACAAAATTTCAACTCCTATAGAAACTATAGACTGTTTTCTATCCAATAATAATAATAATATGCATATTGTACGATCAAGAACTTTGTGGGAAGCAGTTTCAAAAATTACACGATTAGCATAAATAGTCACAACAGCGCCCCCATCCTAAACAGGTTAATGGAAAAGTGTTTATTTCTGTATTTCAATGTTGTAACTTGCTGAAAATTGTCCACAGTGTTCCTATCATCTAGAATAAACAGTACTGCAAAAAATGTCACTTACAGAGTGCATCAAACATGATTTAGAGCTTGTTTATGGAAAAGTGTTTATTTCTGTATTTCAATGTTGCAACTTGCTGAAAATTGTCCACAGTGTTCCTATCATCTAGATTAAACAGTACTGAAAAACAATTCAATTACAGAGTGCTTAAAACATGATTTAGAGCTTGTTTATGGAAAAGTGTTAATTTCTGTATTTCAACTAGATTTAGAGCTTGTTCATGGAAAACTGTTTATTCCTGTATTTCAATGTTGCAACTTGCTGAAAACTGTCCACAGTGTTCCTATCATCTAGATTAAACAGTAGTGGGAAAAATTTCAATTACAGAGTGCTTAAAACATGATTTAGAGCTTGTTTATGGAAAAGTGTTTATTTCTGTATTTCAATGTTGTAACTTGCTGAAAATTGTCCACAGTGTTCCTATCATCTAGAATAAACAGTACTGCAAAAAACGTCACTTACAGAGTGCATCAAACATGATTTAGAGCTTGTTTATGGAAAAGTGTTTATTTCTGTATTTCAATGTTGCAAATTGCTGAAAATTGTCCACAGTGTTCCTATCTTCTAGATTAAACAGTACTGCAAGAAAATTTACTTCCAGAGTGCATCAAACATGATTTAGAGCTTTTTTATGGAAAAGTGTTTATTTCTGTATTTCAAAATTATTTAGAGCTTGTTTATGGAAAAGTGTTTATTTCTGTATTTCAATGTTGTTACTTGCTGAAAATTGTCCACAGTGTTCCTATCTTCTAGATTAAACAGTACTGCAAAAAATTCACTTCCAGAGTGCATCAAACATGATTTGTAGCTTGTTTATGGAAAAGTGTTTATTTCTGTATTTCAATGTTGCAACTTGCTGAAAATTGTCCACAGTGTTCCTATCTTCTAGATTAAACAGTACTGCAAAAAATTCACTTCCAAAGTGCATCAAACATGATTTAGAGCTTGTTTATGGAAAAGTGTTTATTTCTGTATTTCAATGTTGCAACTTGCTGAAAATTGTCCACAGTGTTCCTATCATCTAGAATAAACAGTACTGCAAAAAATGTCACTTACAGAGTGCATCAAACATGATTTAGAGCTTGTTTATGGAAAAGTGTTTATTTCTGTATTGCAAAATTATTTAGAGCTTGTTAATGGAAAAGTGTTTATTTCTGTATTTCAATGTTGTAACTTGCTGAAAATTGTCCACAGTGTTCCTATCATCTAGAATAAACAGTACTGCAAAAAATGTCACTTACAGAGTGCATCAAACATGATTTAGAGCTTGTTTATGGAAAAGTGTTTATTTCTGTATTTCAACTAGATTTAGAGCTTGTTCATGGAAAACTGTTTATTCCTGTATTTCAATGTTGCAACTTGCTGAAAACTGTCCACAGTGTTCCTATCATCTAGATTAAACAGTAGTGGAAAAAAATTCAATTACAGAGTGCTTAAAACATGATTTAGAGCTTGTTCATGGAAAAGTGTTTATTTCTTTATTTCAATGTTGCAAATTGCTGAAAATTGTCCACAGTGTTCCTATCATCTAGATTAAACAGTACTGAAAAACAATTCAATTACAGAGTGCTTAAAACATGATTTAGAGCTTGTTTATAGAAAAGTTTTTATTTCTGTATTTTAAATGATTTAGAGCTTGTTTATGGAAAAGTGTTTATTTCTGTATTTCAAAATTATTTAGAGCTTGTTAATGGAAAAGTGTTTATTTCTGTATTTCAATGTTGTAACTTGCTGAAAATTGTCCACAGTGTTCCTATCATCTAGAATAAACAGTACTGCAAAAAATGTCACTTACAGAGTGCATCAAACATGATTTAGAGCTTGTTTATGGAAAAGTTTTTATTTTTGTATTTCAATGTTGTAACTTGCTGAAAATTGTCCACAGTGTTCCTATCATCTAGAATAAACAGTACTGAAAAGAATGTCACTTACAGAGTGCATCAAACATGTTTTAGAGCTTGTTTATGGAAAAGTGTTTATTTCTGTATTTCAACTAGATTTAGAGCTTGTTCATGGAAAACTGTTTATTCCTGTATTTCAATGTTGCAACTTGCTGAAAACTGTCCACAGTGTTCCTATCATCTAGATTAAACAGTAGTGGAAAAAAATTCAATTACAGAGTGCTTAAAACATGATTTAGAGCTTGTTCATGGAAAAGTGTTTATTTCTTTATTTCAATGTTGCAAATTGCTGAAAATTGTCCACAGTGTTCCTATCTTCTAGATTAAACAGTACTGCAAAAAATTCACTTCCAAAGTGCATCAAACATGATTTAGAGCTTGTTTATAGAAAAGTTTTTATTTCTGTATTTTAAATGATTTAGAGCTTGTTTATGGAAAAGTGTTTATTTCTGTATTTCAAAATTATTTAGAGCTTGTTTATGGAAAAGTGTTTATTTCTGTATTTCAATGTTGTAACTTGCTGAAAATTGTCCACAGTGTTCCTATCATCTAGATTAAACAGTACTGAAAAAAATGTCACTTACAGAGTGCATCAAACATGATTTAGAGCTTGTTCATGGAAAAGTGTTTATTTCTGTATTTCAAAATGATTTAGAGCTTGTTTATGGAAAAGTTTTTATTTCTGTATTTCAATGTTGTAACTTGCTGAAAATTGTCCACAGTGTTCCTATCATCTAGAATAAACAGTACTGAAAAAAATGTCACTTACAGAGTGCATCAAACATGATTTAGAGCTTGTTTATGGAAAAGTGTTTATTTCTGTATTTCAACTAGATTTAGAGCTTGTTCATGGAAAACTGTTTATTCCTGTATTTCAATGTTGCAACTTGCTGAAAACTGTCCACAGTGTTCCTATCATCTAGATTAAACAGTAGTGGAAAAAATTCAATTACAGAGTGCTTAAAACATGATTTAGAGCTTGTTCATGGAAAAGTGTTTATTTCTTTATTTCAATGTTGCAAATTGCTGAAAATTGTCCACAGTGTTCCTATCATCTAGAATAAACAGTACTGCAAAAAACGTCACTTACAGAGTGCATCAAACATGATTTAGAGCTTGTTTATGGAAAAGTGTTTATTTCTGTATTTCAATGTTGCAAATTGCTGAAAATTGTCCACAGTGTTCCTATCTTCTAGATTAAACAGTACTGCAAGAAAATTTACTTCCAGAGTGCATCAAACATGATTTAGCTTTTTTATGGACAAGTGTTTATTTCTGTATTTCAAAATTATTTAGAGCTTGTTTATGGAAAAGTTTTTATTTCTTTATTTCAATGTTTTTAACTTGCTGAAAATTGTCCACAGTGTTCCTATCATCTAGAATAAACAGTACTGAAAAAAATGTCACTTACAGAGTGCATCAAACATGATTTAGAGCTTGTTTATGGAAAAGTGTTTATTTCTGTATTTCAACTAGATTTAGAGCTTGTTCATGGAAAAGTGTTTATTCCTGTATTTCAATGTTGCAACTTGCTGAAAACTGTCCACAGTGTTCCTATCATCTAGATTAAACAGTAGTGGAAAAAAATTCAATTACAGAGTGCTTAAAACATGATTTAGAGCTTGTTCATGGAAAAGTGTTTATTTCTTTATTTCAATGTTGCAAATTGCTGAAAATTGTCCACAGTGTTCCTATCTTCTAGATTAAACAGTACTGCAAAAAATTCACTTCCAAAGTGCATCAAACATGATTTAGAGCTTGTTTATAGAAAAGTTTTTATTTCTGTATTTTAAATGATTTAGAGCTTGTTTATGGAAAAGTGAAATTTCTGTATTTCAAAATTATTTAGAGCTTGTTTATGGAAAAGTGTTTATTTCTGTATTTCAATGTTGTAACTTGCTGAAAATTGTCCACAGTGTTCCTATCATCTAGATTAAACAGTACTGAAAAAAATGTCACTTACAGAGTGCATCAAACATGATTTAGAGCTTGTTCATGGAAAAGTGTTTATTTCTGTATTTCAAAATGATTTAGAGCTTGTTTATGGAAAAGTTTTTATTTCTGTATTTCAATGTTGTAACTTGCTGAAAATTGTCCACAGTGTTCCTATCATCTAGAATAAACAGTACTGAAAAAAATGTCACTTACAGAGTGCATCAAACATGATTTAGAGCTTGTTTATGGAAAAGTGTTTATTTCTGTATTTCAACTAGATTTAGAGCTTGTTCATGGAAAACTGTTTATTCCTGTATTTCAATGTTGCAACTTGCTGAAAACTGTCCACAGTGTTCCTATCATCTAGATTAAACAGTAGTGGAAAAAAATTCAATTACAGAGTGCTTAAAACATGATTTAGAGCTTGTTCATGGAAAAGTGTTTATTTCTTTATTTCAATGTTGCAAATTGCTGAAAATTGTCCACAGTGTTCCTATCATCTAGAATAAACAGTACTGCAAAAAACGTCACTTACAGAGTGCATCAAACATGATTTAGAGCTTGTTTATGGAAAAGTGTTTATTTCTGTATTTCAATGTTGCAAATTGCTGAAAATTGTCCACAGTGTTCCTATCTTCTAGATTAAACAGTACTGCAAGAAAATTTACTTCCAGAGTGCATCAAACATGATTTAGAGCTTTTTTATGGAAAAGTGTTTATTTCTGTATTTCAAAATTATTTAGAGCTTGTTTATGGAAAAGTGTTTATTTCTGTATTTCAATGTTGTTACTTGCTGAAAATTGTCCACAGTGTTCCTATCTTCTAGATTAAACAGTACTGCAAAAAATATGTCACTTACAGAGTGCATCAAAGATGATTTAGAGCTTGTTTATGGAAAAGTGTTTATTTCTGTATTTCAATGTTGCAACTTGCTGAAAATTGTCCACGGTGTTCCCATCTTCTAGATTAAACAGTACTGCAAGAAAATTCACTTCCAGAGTGCATCAAACATGATTTAGAGCGTGTTTATAGAAAAGTGTTTATTTCTGTATTTTAAATGATTTAGAGCTTGTTTATGGAAAAGTGTTTATTTCTGTATTTCAAAATGATTTAGAGCTTGTTCATGGAAAAGTTTTTATTTCTGTATTTCAATGTTGTAACTTGCTGAAAATTGTCCACAGTGTTCCTATCATCTAGAATAAACAGTACTGAAAAAAATGTCACTTACAGAGTGCATCAAACATGATTTAGAGCTTGTTTATGGAAAAGTGTTTATTTCTGTATTTCAACTAGATTTAGAGCTTGTTCATGGAAAACTGTTTATTCCTGTATTTCAATGTTGCAACTTGCTGAAAACTGTCCACAGTGTTCCTATCATCTAGATTAAACAGTAGTGGAAAAAAATTCAATTACAGAGTGCTTAAAACATGATTTAGAGCTTGTTCATGGAAAAGTGTTTATTTCTTTATTTCAATGTTGCAAATTGCTGAAAATTGTCCACAGTGTTCCTATCTTCTAGATTAAACAGTACTGCAAAAAATTCACTTCCAAAGTGCATCAAACATGATTTAGAGCTTGTTTATAGAAAAGTTTTTATTTCTGTATTTTAAATGATTTAGAGCTTGTTTATGGAAAAGTGTTTATTTCTGTATTTCAAAATTATTTAGAGCTTGTTTATGGAAAAGTGTTTATTTCTGTATTTCAATGTTGTAACTTGCTGAAAATTGTCCACAGTGTTCCTATCATCTAGATTAAACAGTACTGAAAAAAATGTCACTTACAGAGTGCATCAAACATGATTTAGAGCTTGTTCATGGAAAAGTGTTTATTTCTGTATTTCAAAATGATTTAGAGCTTGTTTATGGAAAAGTTTTTATTTCTGTATTTCAATGTTGTAACTTGCTGAAAATTGTCCACAGTGTTCCTATCATCTAGAATAAACAGTACTGAAAAAAATGTCACTTACAGAGTGCATCAAACATGATTTAGAGCTTGTTTATGGAAAAGTGTTTATTTCTGTATTTCAACTAGATTTAGAGCTTGTTCATGGAAAACTGTTTATTCCTGTATTTCAATGTTGCAACTTGCTGAAAACTGTCCACAGTGTTCCTATCATCTAGATTAAACAGTAGTGGGAAAAAAATCAATTACAGAGTGCTTAAAACATGATTTAGAGCTTGTTCATGGAAAAGTGTTTATTTCTTTATTTCAATGTTGCAAATTGCTGGAAATTGTCCACAGTGTTCCTATCTTCTAGATTAAACAGTACTGCAAAAAATTCACTTCCAAAGTGCATCAAACATGATTTAGAGCTTGTTTATAGAAAAGTTTTTATTTCTGTATTTTAAATGATTTAGAGCTTGTTTATGGAAAAGTGTTTATTTCTGTATTTCAAAATTATTTAGAGCTTGTTTATGGAAAAGTGTTTATTTCTGTATTTCAATGTTGCAACTTGCTGAAAATTGTCCACAGTGTTCCTATCATCTAGATTAAACAGTACTGAAAAAAATGTCACTTACAGAGTGCATCAAACATGATTTAGAGCTTGTTCATGGAAAAGTGTTTATTTCTGTATTTCAATGTTGCAACTTGCTGAAAATTGTCCACAGTGTTCCTATCATCTAGATTAAACAGTACTGAAAAACAATTCAATTACAGAGTGCTTAAAACATGATTTAGAGCTTGTTTATGGAAAAGTGTTTATTTCTGTATTTCAAAATTATTTAGAGCTTGTTTATGGAAAAGTGTTTATTTCTGTATTTCAATGTTGTAACTTGCTGAAAATTGTCCACAGTGTTCCTATCATCTAGATTAAACAGTACTGAAAAAAATGTCACTTACAGAGTGCATCAAACATGATTTAGAGCTTGTTTATGGAAAAGTGTTAATTTCTGTATTTCAACTAGATTTAGAGCTTGTTCATGGAAAACTGTTTATTCCTGTATTTCAATGTTGCAACTTGCTGAAAACTGTCCACAGTGTTCCTATCATCTAGATTAAACAGTAGTGGAAAAAAATTCAATTACAGAGTGCTTAAAACATGATTTAGAGCTTGTTTATGGAAAAGTGTTTATTTATGTATTTCAATGTTGCAAATTGCTGAAAATTGTCCACAGTGTTCCTATCTTCTAGATTAAACAGTACTGCAAAAAATTCACTTCCAAAGTGCATCAATCATGATTTAGAGCTTGTTTATGGAAAAGTGTTTATTTCTGTATTTCAAAATTATTTAGAGCTTGTTTATGGAAAAGTGTTTATTTCTGTATTTCAATGTTGTAACTTGCTGAAAATTGTCCACAGTGTTCCTATCATCTAGATTAAACAGTACTGAAAAAAATGTCACTTACAGAGTGCATCAAACATGATTTGGAGCTTGTTCATGGAAAAGTGTTTATTTCTGTATTTCAATGTTGCAACTTGCTGAAAATTGTCCACAGTGTTCCTATCATCTAGATTAAACAGTACTGCAAGAAAATTTACTTCCAGAGTGCTTAAAACATGATTTAGAGCTTGTTTATGGAAAAGTGTTAATTTCTGTATTTCAACTAGATTTAGAGCTTGTTCATGGAAAACTGTTTATTCCTGTATTTCAATGTTGCAACTTGCTGAAAACTGTCCACAGTGTTCCTATCATCTAGATTAAACAGTAGTGGAAAAAAAATCAATTACAGAGTGCTTAAAACATGATTTAGAGCTTGTTTATGGAAAAGTGTTTATTTATGTATTTCAATGTTGCAAATTGCTGAAAATTGTCCACAGTGTTCCTATCTTCTAGATTAAACAGTACTGCAAAAAATTCACTTCCAAAGTGCATCAAACATGATTTAGAGCTTGTTTATAGAAAAGTTTTTATTTCTGTATTTCAATGTTGCAACTTGCTGAAAACTGTCCACAGTGTTCCTATCATCTAGATTAAACAGTACTGAAAAACAATTCAATTACAGAGTGCTTAAAACATGATTTAGAGCTTGTTTATGGAAAAGTGTTAATTTCTGTATTTCAACTAGATTTAGAGCTTGTTCATGGAAAACTGTTTATTCCTGTATTTCAATGTTGCAACTTGCTGAAAACTGTCCACAGTGTTCCTATCATCTAGAATAAACAGTACTGCAAAAAATGTCACTTACAGAGTGCATCAAACATGATTTAGAGCTTGTTTATGGAAAAGTGTTTATTTCTGTATTTCAATGTTGCAACTTGCTGAAAACTGTCCACAGTGTTCCTATCATCTAGATTAAACAGTACTGAAAAACAATTCAATTACAGAGTGCTTAAAACATGATTTAGAGCTTGTTTATGGAAAAGTGTTAATTTCTGTATTTCAACTAGATTTAGAGCTTGTTCATGGAAAACTGTTTATTCCTGTATTTCAATGTTGCAACTTGCTGAAAACTGTCCACAGTGTTCCTATCATCTAGATTAAACAGTAGTGGGAAAAAATTCAAATACAGAGTGCTTAAAACATGATTTAGAGCTTGTTTATGGAAAAGTGTTTATTTATGTATTTCAATGTTGCAAATTGCTGAAAATTGTCCACAGTGTTCCTATCTTCTAGATTAAACAGTACTGCAAAAAATTCACTTCCAAAGTGCATCAAACATGATTTAGAGCTTGTTTATAGAAAAGTTTTTATTTCTGTATTTTAAATGATTTAGAGCTTGTTTATGGAAAAGTGTTTATTTCTGTATTTCAAAATTATTTAGAGCTTGTTAATGGAAAAGTGTTTATTTCTGTATTTCAATGTTGTAACTTGCTGAAAATTGTCCACAGTGTTCCTATCATCTAGAATAAACAGTACTGCAAAAAATGTCACTTACAGAGTGCATCAAACATGATTTAGAGCTTGTTTATGGAAAAGTGTTAATTTCTGTATTTCAACTAGATTTAGAGCTTGTTCATGGAAAACTGTTTATTCCTGTATTTCAATGTTGCAACTTGCTGAAAACTGTCCACAGTGTTCCTATCATCTAGATTAAACAGTAGTGGGAAAAAATTCAAATACAGAGTGCTTAAAACATGATTTAGAGCTTGTTTATGGAAAAGTGTTTATTTATGTATTTCAATGTTGCAAATTGCTGAAAATTGTCCACAGTGTTCCTATCTTCTAGATTAAACAGTACTGCAAAAAATTCACTTCCAAAGTGCATCAAACATGATTTAGAGCTTGTTTATAGAAAAGTTTTTATTTCTGTATTTTAAATGATTTAGAGCTTGTTTATGGAAAAGTGTTTATTTCTGTATTTCAAAATTATTTAGAGCTTGTTAATGGAAAAGTGTTTATTTCTGTATTTCAATGTTGTAACTTGCTGAAAATTGTCCACAGTGTTCCTATCATCTAGAATAAACAGTACTGCCAAAAATGTCACTTACAGAGTGCATCAAACATGATTTAGAGCTTGTTTATGGAAAATTGTTTATTTCTGTATTTCAATGTTGCAACTTGCTGAAAACTGTCCACAGTGTTCCTATCATCTAGATTAAACAGTAGTGGAAAAAAATTCAATTACAGAGTGCTTAAAACATGATTTAGAGCTTGTTTATGGAAAAGTGTTTATTTATGTATTTCAATGTTGCAAATTGCTGAAAATTGTCCACAGTGTTCCTATCTTCTAGATTAAACAGTACTGCAAAAAATTCACTTCCAAAGTGCATCAAACATGATTTAGAGCTTGTTTATAGAAAAGTTTTTATTTCTGTATTTTAAATGATTTAGAGCTTGTTTATGGAAAAGTGTTTATTTCTGTATTTCAAAATTATTTAGAGCTTGTTAATGGAAAAGTGTTTATTTCTGTATTTCAATGTTGTAACTTGCTGAAAATTGTCCACAGTGTTCCTATCATCTAGAATAAACAGTACTGCAAAAAATGTCACTTACAGAGTGCATCAAACATGATTTAGAGCTTGTTTATGGAAAAGTGTTTATTTCTGTATTTCAATGTTGCAACTTGCTGAAAACTGTCCACAGTGTTCCTATCATCTAGATTAAACAGTACTGAAAAACAATTCAATTACAGAGTGCTTAAAACATGATTTAGAGCTTGTTTATGGAAAAGTGTTAATTTCTGTATTTCAACTAGATTTAGAGCTTGTTCATGGAAAACTGTTTATTCCTGTATTTCAATGTTGCAACTTGCTGAAAACTGTCCACAGTGTTCCTATCATCTAGAATAAACAGTACTGCAAAAAATGTCACTTACAGAGTGCATCAAACATGATTTAGAGCTTGTTTATGGAAAAGTGTTTATTCCTGTATTTCAATGTTGCAACTTGCTGAAAACTGTCCACAGTGTTCCTATCATCTAGATTAAACAGTAGTGGGAAAAAATTCAAATACAGAGTGCTTAAAACATGATTTAGAGCTTGTTTATGGAAAAGTGTTTATTTATGTATTTCAATGTTGCAAATTGCTGAAAATTGTCCACAGTGTTCCTATCTTCTAGATTAAACAGTACTGCAAAAAATTCACTTCCAAAGTGCATCAAACATGATTTAGAGCTTGTTTATAGAAAAGTTTTTATTTCTGTATTTTAAATGATTTAGAGCTTGTTTATGGAAAAGTGTTTATTTCTGTATTTCAAAATTATTTAGAGCTTGTTAATGGAAAAGTGTTTATTTCTGTATTTCAATGTTGTAACTTGCTGAAAATTGTCCACAGTGTTCCTATCATCTAGAATAAACAGTACTGCAAAAAATGTCACTTACAGAGTGCATCAAACATGATTTAGAGCTTGTTTATGGAAAAGTGTTTATTTCTGTATTTCAATGTTGCAACTTGCTGAAAACTGTCCACAGTGTTCCTATCATCTAGATTAAACAGTACTGAAAAACAATTCAATTACAGAGTGCTTAAAACATGATTTAGAGCTTGTTTATGGAAAAGTGTTAATTTCTGTATTTCAACTAGATTTAGAGCTTGTTCATGGAAAACTGTTTATTCCTGTATTTCAATGTTGCAACTTGCTGAAAACTGTCCACAGTGTTCCTATCATCTAGAATAAACAGTACTGCAAAAAATGTCACTTACAGAGTGCATCAAACATGATTTAGAGCTTGTTTATGGAAAAGTGTTTATTCCTGTATTTCAATGTTGCAACTTGCTGAAAACTGTCCACAGTGTTCCTATCATCTAGATTAAACAGTAGTGGGAAAAAATTCAAATACAGAGTGCTTAAAACATGATTTAGAGCTTGTTTATGGAAAAGTGTTTATTTATGTATTTCAATGTTGCAAATTGCTGAAAATTGTCCACAGTGTTCCTATCTTCTAGATTAAACAGTACTGCAAAAAATTCACTTCCAAAGTGCATCAAACATGATTTAGAGCTTGTTTATAGAAAAGTTTTTATTTCTGTATTTTAAATGATTTAGAGCTTGTTTATGGAAAAGTGTTTATTTCTGTATTTCAAAATTATTTAGAGCTTGTTAATGGAAAAGTGTTTATTTCTGTATTTCAATGTTGTAACTTGCTGAAAATTGTCCACAGTGTTCCTATCATCTAGAATAAACAGTACTGCAAAAAATGTCACTTACAGAGTGCATCAAACATGATTTAGAGCTTGTTTATGGAAAAGTGTTAATTTCTGTATTTCAACTAGATTTAGAGCTTGTTCATGGAAAACTGTTTATTCCTGTATTTCAATGTTGCAACTTGCTGAAAACTGTCCACAGTGTTCCTATCATCTAGATTAAACAGTAGTGGGAAAAAATTCAAATACAGAGTGCTTAAAACATGATTTAGAGCTTGTTTATGGAAAAGTGTTTATTTATGTATTTCAATGTTGCAAATTGCTGAAAATTGTCCACAGTGTTCCTATCTTCTAGATTAAACAGTACTGCAAAAAATTCACTTCCAAAGTGCATCAAACATGATTTAGAGCTTGTTTATAGAAAAGTTTTTATTTCTGTATTTTAAATGATTTAGAGCTTGTTTATGGAAAAGTGTTTATTTCTGTATTTCAAAATTATTTAGAGCTTGTTAATGGAAAAGTGTTTATTTCTGTATTTCAATGTTGTAACTTGCTGAAAATTGTCCACAGTGTTCCTATCATCTAGAATAAACAGTACTGCCAAAAATGTCACTTACAGAGTGCATCAAACATGATTTAGAGCTTGTTTATGGAAAATTGTTTATTTCTGTATTTCAATGTTGCAACTTGCTGAAAACTGTCCACAGTGTTCCTATCATCTAGATTAAACAGTAGTGGAAAAAAATTCAATTACAGAGTGCTTAAAACATGATTTAGAGCTTGTTTATGGAAAAGTGTTTATTTATGTATTTCAATGTTGCAAATTGCTGAAAATTGTCCACAGTGTTCCTATCTTCTAGATTAAACAGTACTGCAAAAAATTCACTTCCAAAGTGCATCAAACATGATTTAGAGCTTGTTTATAGAAAAGTTTTTATTTCTGTATTTTAAATGATTTAGAGCTTGTTTATGGAAAAGTGTTTATTTCTGTATTTCAAAATTATTTAGAGCTTGTTAATGGAAAAGTGTTTATTTCTGTATTTCAATGTTGTAACTTGCTGAAAATTGTCCACAGTGTTCCTATCATCTAGAATAAACAGTACTGCAAAAAATGTCACTTACAGAGTGCATCAAACATGATTTAGAGCTTGTTTATGGAAAAGTGTTTATTTCTGTATTTCAATGTTGCAACTTGCTGAAAACTGTCCACAGTGTTCCTATCATCTAGATTAAACAGTACTGAAAAACAATTCAATTACAGAGTGCTTAAAACATGATTTAGAGCTTGTTTATGGAAAAGTGTTAATTTCTGTATTTCAACTAGATTTAGAGCTTGTTCATGGAAAACTGTTTATTCCTGTATTTCAATGTTGCAACTTGCTGAAAACTGTCCACAGTGTTCCTATCATCTAGAATAAACAGTACTGCAAAAAATGTCACTTACAGAGTGCATCAAACATGATTTAGAGCTTGTTTATGGAAAAGTGTTTATTTCTGTATTTCAATGTTGCAACTTGCTGAAAACTGTCCACAGTGTTCCTATCATCTAGATTAAACAGTACTGAAAAACAATTCAATTACAGAGTGCTTAAAACATGATTTAGAGCTTGTTTATGGAAAAGTGTTTATTTATGTATTTCAATGTTGCAAATTGCTGAAAATTGTCCACAGTGTTCCTATCTTCTAGATTAAACAGTACTGCAAAAAATTCACTTCCAAAGTGCATCAAACATGATTTAGAGCTTGTTTATAGAAAAGTTTTTATTTCTGTATTTTAAATGATTTAGAGCTTGTTTATGGAAAAGTGTTTATTTCTGTATTTCAAAATTATTTAGAGCTTGTTAATGGAAAAGTGTTTATTTCTGTATTTCAATGTTGTAACTTGCTGAAAATTGTCCACAGTGTTCCTATCATCTAGAATAAACAGTACTGCAAAAAATGTCACTTACAGAGTGCATCAAACATGATTTAGAGCTTGTTTATGGAAAAGTGTTTATTTCTGTATTTCAATGTTGCAACTTGCTGAAAACTGTCCACAGTGTTCCTATCATCTAGATTAAACAGTACTGAAAAACAATTCAATTACAGAGTGCTTAAAACATGATTTAGAGCTTGTTTATGGAAAAGTGTTAATTTCTGTATTTCAACTAGATTTAGAGCTTGTTCATGGAAAACTGTTTATTCCTGTATTTCAATGTTGCAACTTGCTGAAAACTGTCCACAGTGTTCCTATCATCTAGAATAAACAGTACTGCAAAAAATGTCACTTACAGAGTGCATCAAACATGATTTAGAGCTTGTTTATGGAAAAGTGTTTATTTCTGTATTTCAATGTTGCAACTTGCTGAAAACTGTCCACAGTGTTCCTATCATCTAGATTAAACAGTACTGAAAAACAATTCAATTACAGAGTGCTTAAAACATGATTTAGAGCTTGTTTATGGAAAAGTGTTTATTTATGTATTTCAATGTTGCAAATTGCTGAAAATTGTCCACAGTGTTCCTATCTTCTAGATTAAACAGTACTGCAAAAAATTCACTTCCAAAGTGCATCAAACATGATTTAGAGCTTGTTTATAGAAAAGTTTTTATTTCTGTATTTTAAATGATTTAGAGCTTGTTTATGGAAAAGTGTTTATTTCTGTATTTCAAAATTATTTAGAGCTTGTTAATGGAAAAGTGTTTATTTCTGTATTTCAATGTTGTAACTTGCTGAAAATTGTCCACAGTGTTCCTATCATCTAGAATAAACAGTACTGCAAAAAATGTCACTTACAGAGTGCATCAAACATGATTTAGAGCTTGTTTATGGAAAAGTGTTAATTTCTGTATTTCAACTAGATTTAGAGCTTGTTCATGGAAAACTGTTTATTCCTGTATTTCAATGTTGCAACTTGCTGAAAACTGTCCACAGTGTTCCTATCATCTAGAATAAACAGTACTGCCAAAAATGTCACTTACAGAGTGCATCAAACATGATTTAGAGCTTGTTTATGGAAAAAAAATTATTTCTGTATTTCAATGTTGCAACATGCTGAAAACTGTCCACAGTGTTCCTATCATCTAGATTAAACAGTACTGAAAAACAATTCAATTACAGAGTGCTTAAAACATGATTTAGAGCTTGTTTATGGAAAAGTGTTAATTTCTGTATTTCAACTAGATTTAGAGCTTGTCCATGGAAAACTGTTTATTCCTGTATTTCAATGTTGCAACTTGCTGAAAACTGTCCACAGTGTTCCTATCATCTAGATTAAACAGTAGTGGAAAAAAATTCAATTACAGAGTGCTTAAAACATGATTTAGAGCTTGTTTATGGAAAAGTGTTTATTTATGTATTTCAATGTTGCAAATTGCTGAAAATTGTCCACAGTGTTCCTATCTTCTAGATTAAACAGTACTGCAAAAAATTCACTTCCAAAGTGCATCAAACATGATTTAGAGCTTGTTTATAGAAAAGTTTTTATTTCTGTATTTTAAATGATTTAGAGCTTGTTTATGGAAAAGTGTTTATTTCTGTATTTCAAAATTATTTAGAGCTTGTTAATGGAAAAGTGTTTATTTCTGTATTTCAATGTTGTAACTTGCTGAAAATTGTCCACAGTGTTCCTATCATCTAGAATAAACAGTACTGCAAAAAATGTCACTTACAGAGTGCATCAAACATGATTTAGAGCTTGTTTATGGAAAAGTGTTTATTTCTGTATTTCAATGTTGCAACTTGCTGAAAACTGTCCACAGTGTTCCTATCATCTAGATTAAACAGTACTGAAAAACAATTCAATTACAGAGTGCTTAAAACATGATTTAGAGCTTGTTTATGGAAAAGTGTTAATTTCTGTATTTCAACTAGATTTAGAGCTTGTTCATGGAAAACTGTTTATTCCTGTATTTCAATGTTGCAACTTGCTGAAAACTGTCCACAGTGTTCCTATCATCTAGATTAAACAGTAGTGGAAAAAAATTCAATTACAGAGTGCTTAAAACATGATTTAGAGCTTGTTTATGGAAAAGTGTTTATTTCTGTATTTCAATGTTGCAAATTGCTGAAAATTGTCCACAGTGTTGCTATCTTCTAGATTAAACAGTACTGCAAAAAATTCACTTCCAAAGTGCATCAAACATGATTTAGAGCTTGTTTATAGAAAAGTTTTTATTTCTGTATTTTAAATGATTTAGAGCTTGTTTATGGAAAAGTGTTTATTTCTGTATTTCAATGTTGTAACTTGCTGAAAATTGTCCACAGTGTTCCTATCTTCTAGATTAAACAGTACTGCAAAAAATTCACTTCCAGAGTGCATCAAACATGATTAAGAGCTTGTTTATAGAAAAGTGTTTATTTCTGTATTTCAATGTTGCAACTTGCTGAAAATTTTCCACAGTGTTCCTATCTTCTAGATTAAACAGTACTGCAAAAAAAATGTCACTTACAGAGTGCATCAAAGATGATTTAGAGCTTGTTTATGGAAAAGTGTTTATTTCTGTATTTCAATGTTGCAACTTGCTGAAAATTGTCCACAGTGTTCCCATCTTCTAGATTAAACAGTACTGCAAGAAAATTCACTTCCAGAGTGCATCAAACATGATTTAGAGCTTGTTTATGGAAAAGTGTTTATTTCTGTATTTCAAAATTATTTAGAGCTTGTTCATGGAAAAGTGTTTATTTCTGTATTTCAATGTTGCAAATTGCTGAAAATTGTCCACAGTGTTCCTATCTTCTAGATTAAACAGTACTGCAAAAAAAAGGTCACTTACAGAGTGCATCAAAGATGATTTAGAGCTTGTTTATGGAAAAGTGTTTATTTCTGTATTTCAATGTTGCAACTTGCTGAAAATTGTCCACAGTGTTCCCATCTTCTAGATTAAACAGTACTGCAAAAAATTCACTTCCAGAGTGCATCAAACATGATTAAGAGCTTGTTTATAGAAAAGTGTTTATTTCTGTATTTCAGTGTTGCAACTTGCTGAAAATTTTCCACAGTGTTCCTATCTTCTAGATTAAACAGTACTGCAAGAAAATTCACTTACAGAGTGCATCAAACATGATTTAGAGCTTGTTTATAGAAAAGTGTTTATTTCTGTATTTTAAATGATTTAGAGCTTGTTTATGGAAAAGTGTTTATTTCTGTATTTCAAAATTATTTAGAGCTTGTTCATGGAAAAGTGTTTATTTCTGTATTTCAATGTTTCAAATTGCTGAAAATTTTCCACAGTGTTCTTATCTTCTAGATTAAACAGTACTGCAAAAAAAGATCACTTACAGAGTGCATCAAAGATGATTTAGAGCTTGTTTATGGAAAAGTGTTTATTTCTGTATTTCAATGTTGCAACTTGCTGAAAATTGTCCACAGTGTTCCCATCTTCTAGATTAAACAGTACTGCAAGAAAATTCACTTCCAGAGTGCATCAAACATGATTTAGAGCGTGTTTATAGAAAAGTGTTTATTTCTGTATTTTAAATGATTTAGAGCTTGTTTATGGAAAAGTGTTTATTTCTGTATTTCAATGTTGCAACTTGCTGAAAATTGTCCACAGTGTTCCCATCTTCTAGATTAAACAGTACTGCAAGAAAATTCACTTCCAGAGTGCATCAAACATGATTTAGAGCTTGTTTATAGAAAAGTGTTTATTTCTGTATTTTAAATGATTTAGAGCTTGTTTATGGAAAAGTGTTTATTTCTGTATTTCAAAATTATTTAGAGCTTGTTCATGGAAAAGTGTTTATTTCTGTATTTCAATGTTTCAAATTGCTGAAAATTTTCCACAGTGTTCTTATCTTCTAGATTAAACAGTACTGCAAAAAAAGATCACTTACAGAGTGCATCAAAGATGATTTAGAGCTTGTTTATGGAAAAGTGTTTATTTCTGTATTTCAATGTTGCAACTTGCTGAAAATTGTCCACAGTGTTCCCATCTTCTAGATTAAACAGTACTGCAAGAAAATTCACTTCCAGAGTGCATCAAACATGATTTAGAGCGTGTTTATAGAAAAGTGTTTATTTCTGTATTTTAAATGATTTAGAGCTTGTTTATGGAAAAGTGTTTATTTCTGTATTTCAATGTTGCAACTTGCTGAAAATTGTCCACAGTGTTCCCATCTTCTAGATTAAACAGTACTGCAAGAAAATTCACTTCCAGAGTGCATCAAACATGATTTAGAGCTTGTTTATAGAAAAGTGTTTATTTCTGTATTTTAAATGATTTAGAGCTTGTTTATGGAAAAGTGTTTATTTCTGTATTTCAAAATTATTTAGAGCTTGTTCATGGAAAAGTGTTTATTTCTGTATTTCAATGTTTCAAATTGCTGAAAATTTTCCACAGTGTTCTTATCTTCTAGATTAAACAGTACTGCAAAAAAAAGGTCACTTACAGAGTGCATCAAAGATGATTTAGAGCTTGTTTATGGAAAAGTGTTTATTTCTGTATTTCAATGTTGCAACTTGCTGAAAATTGTCCACAGTGTTCCCATCTTCTAGATTAAACAGTACTGCAAAAAATTCACTTCCAGAGTGCATCAAACATGATTAAGAGCTTGTTTATAGAAAAGTGTTTATTTCTGTATTTCAATGTTGCAACTTGCTGAAAATTTTCCACAGTGTTCCTATCTTCTAGATTAAACAGTACTGCAAAAAAAATGTCACTTACAGAGTGCATCAAAGATGATTTAGAGCTTGTTTATGGAAAAGTGTTTATTTCTGTATTTCAATGTTGCAACTTGCTGAAAATTGTCCACAGTGTTCCTATCATCTAGATTAAACAGTAGTGGAAAAAAATTCAATTACAGAGTGCTTAAAACATGATTTAGAGCTTGTTTATGGAAAAGTGTTAATTTCTGTATTTCAACTAGATTTAGAGCTTGTTCATGGAAAACTGTTTATTCCTGTATTTCAATGTTGCAACTTGCTGAAAACTGTCCACAGTGTTCCTATCATCTAGATTAAACAGTAGTGGAAAAAAATTCAATTACAGAGTGCTTAAAACATGATTTAGAGCTTGTTTATGGAAAAGTGTTTATTTCTGTATTTCAATGTTGCAAATTGCTGAAAATTGTCCACAGTGTTGCTATCTTCTAGATTAAACAGTACTGCAAAAAATTCACTTCCAAAGTGCATCAAACATGATTTAGAGCTTGTTTATAGAAAAGTTTTTATTTCTGTATTTTAAATGATTTAGAGCTTGTTTATGGAAAAGTGTTTATTTCTGTATTTCAATGTTGTAACTTGCTGAAAATTGTCCACAGTGTTCCTATCTTCTAGATTAAACAGTACTGCAAAAAATTCACTTCCAGAGTGCATCAAACATGATTAAGAGCTTGTTTATAGAAAAGTGTTTATTTCTGTATTTCAATGTTGCAACTTGCTGAAAATTTTCCACAGTGTTCCTATCTTCTAGATTAAACAGTACTGCAAAAAAAATGTCACTTACAGAGTGCATCAAAGATGATTTAGAGCTTGTTTATGGAAAAGTGTTTATTTCTGTATTTCAATGTTGCAACTTGCTGAAAATTGTCCACAGTGTTCCCATCTTCTAGATTAAACAGTACTGCAAGAAAATTCACTTCCAGAGTGCATCAAACATGATTTAGAGCTTGTTTATGGAAAAGTGTTTATTTCTGTATTTCAAAATTATTTAGAGCTTGTTCATGGAAAAGTGTTTATTTCTGTATTTCAATGTTGCAAATTGCTGAAAATTGTCCACAGTGTTCCTATCTTCTAGATTAAACAGTACTGCAAAAAAAAGGTCACTTACAGAGTGCATCAAAGATGATTTAGAGCTTGTTTATGGAAAAGTGTTTATTTCTGTATTTCAATGTTGCAACTTGCTGAAAATTGTCCACAGTGTTCCCATCTTCTAGATTAAACAGTACTGCAAAAAATTCACTTCCAGAGTGCATCAAACATGATTAAGAGCTTGTTTATAGAAAAGTGTTTATTTCTGTATTTCAGTGTTGCAACTTGCTGAAAATTTTCCACAGTGTTCCTATCTTCTAGATTAAACAGTACTGCAAGAAAATTCACTTCCAGAGTGCATCAAACATGATTTAGAGCTTGTTTATAGAAAAGTGTTTATTTCTGTATTTTAAATGATTTAGAGCTTGTTTATGGAAAAGTGTTTATTTCTGTATTTCAAAATTATTTAGAGCTTGTTCATGGAAAAGTGTTTATTTCTGTATTTCAATGTTTCAAATTGCTGAAAATTTTCCACAGTGTTCTTATCTTCTAGATTAAACAGTACTGCAAAAAAAAGATCACTTACAGAGTGCATCAAAGATGATTTAGAGCTTGTTTATGGAAAAGTGTTTATTTCTGTATTTCAATGTTGCAACTTGCTGAAAATTGTCCACAGTGTTCCCATCTTCTAGATTAAACAGTACTGCAAGAAAATTCACTTCCAGAGTGCATCAAACATGATTTAGAGCGTGTTTATAGAAAAGTGTTTATTTCTGTATTTTAAATGATTTAGAGCTTGTTTATGGAAAAGTGTTTATTTCTGTATTTCAATGTTGCAACTTGCTGAAAATTGTCCACAGTGTTCCCATCTTCTAGATTAAACAGTACTGCAAGAAAATTCACTTCCAGAGTGCATCAAACATGATTTAGAGCTTGTTTATAGAAAAGTGTTTATTTCTGTATTTTAAATGATTTAGAGCTTGTTTATGGAAAAGTGTTTATTTCTGTATTTCAAAATTATTTAGAGCTTGTTCATGGAAAAGTGTTTATTTCTGTATTTCAATGTTTCAAATTGCTGAAAATTTTCCACAGTGTTCTTATCTTCTAGATTAAACAGTACTGCAAAAAAAAGGTCACTTACAGAGTGCATCAAAGATGATTTAGAGCTTGTTTATGGAAAAGTGTTTATTTCTGTATTTCAATGTTGCAACTTGCTGAAAATTGTCCACAGTGTTCCCATCTTCTAGATTAAACAGTACTGCAAAAAATTCACTTCCAGAGTGCATCAAACATGATTAAGAGCTTGTTTATAGAAAAGTGTTTATTTCTGTATTTCAATGTTGCAACTTGCTGAAAATTTTCCACAGTGTTCCTATCTTCTAGATTAAACAGTACTGCAAAAAAAATGTCACTTACAGAGTGCATCAAAGATGATTTAGAGCTTGTTTATGGAAAAGTGTTTATTTCTGTATTTCAATGTTGCAACTTGCTGAAAATTGTCCACAGTGTTCCCATCTTCTAGATTAAACAGTACTGCAAGAAAATTCACTTCCAGAGTGCATCAAACATGATTTAGAGCGTGTTTATAGAAAAGTTTTTATTTCTGTATTTTAAATGATTTAGAGCTTGTTTATGGAAAAGTGTTTATTTCTGTATTTCAAAATTATTTAGAGCTTGTTAATGGAAAAGTGTTTATTTCTGTATTTCAATGTTGTAACTTGCTGAAAATTGTCCACAGTGTTCCTATCATCTAGAATAAACAGTACTGCAAAAAATGTCACTTACAGAGTGCATCAAACATGATTTAGAGCTTGTTTATGGAAAATTGTTTATTTCTGTATTTCAATGTTGCAACTTGCTGAAAACTGTCCACAGTGTTCCTATCATCTAGATTAAACAGTACTGAAAAACAATTCAATTACAGAGTGCTTAAAACATGATTTAGAGCTTGTTTATGGAAAAGTGTTTATTCCTGTATTTCAATGTTGCAACTTGCTGAAAACTGTCCACAGTGTTCCTATCATCTAGATTAAACAGTAGTGGAAAAAAATTCAATTACAGAGTGCTTAAAACATGATTTAGAGCTTGTTTATGGAAAAGTGTTTATTTCTGTATTTCAATGTTGCAAATTGCTGAAAATTGTCCACAGTGTTCCTATCTTCTAGATTAAACAGTACTGCAAAACATGTCACTTACAGAGTGCATCAAACATGATTTAGAGCTTGTTTATAGAAAAGTTTTTATTTCTGTATTTCAACTAGATTTAGAGCTTGTTCATGGAAAACTGTTTATTCCTGTATTTCAATGTTGCAACTTGCTGAAAACTGTCCACAGTGTTCCTATCATCTAGATTAAACAGTAGTGGAAAAAAATTCAATTACAGAGTGCTTAAAACATGATTTAGAGCTTGTTTATGGAAAAGTGTTTATTTCTGTATTTCAATGTTGCAAATTGCTGAAAATTGTCCACAGTGTTGCTATCTTCTAGATTAAACAGTACTGCAAAAAATTCACTTCCAAAGTGCATCAAACATGATTTAGAGCTTGTTTATAGAAAAGTTTTTATTTCTGTATTTTAAATGATTTAGAGCTTGTTTATGGAAAAGTGTTTATTTCTGTATTTCAATGTTGTAACTTGCTGAAAATTGTCCACAGTGTTCCTATCTTCTAGATTAAACAGTACTGCAAAAAATTCACTTCCAGAGTGCATCAAACATGATTAAGAGCTTGTTTATAGAAAAGTGTTTATTTCTGTATTTCAATGTTGCAACTTGCTGAAAATTTTCCACAGTGTTCCTATCTTCTAGATTAAACAGTACTGCAAAAAAAATGTCACTTACAGAGTGCATCAAAGATGATTTAGAGCTTGTTTATGGAAAAGTGTTTATTTCTGTATTTCAATGTTGCAACTTGCTGAAAATTGTCCACAGTGTTCCCATCTTCTAGATTAAACAGTACTGCAAGAAAATTCACTTCCAGAGTGCATCAAACATGATTTAGAGCTTGTTTATGGAAAAGTGTTTATTTCTGTATTTCAAAATTATTTAGAGCTTGTTCATGGAAAAGTGTTTATTTCTGTATTTCAATGTTGCAAATTGCTGAAAATTGTCCACAGTGTTCCTATCTTCTAGATTAAACAGTACTGCAAAAAAAAGGTCACTTACAGAGTGCATCAAAGATGATTTAGAGCTTGTTTATGGAAAAGTGTTTATTTCTGTATTTCAATGTTGCAACTTGCTGAAAATTGTCCACAGTGTTCCCATCTTCTAGATTAAACAGTACTGCAAAAAATTCACTTCCAGAGTGCATCAAACATGATTAAGAGCTTGTTTATAGAAAAGTGTTTATTTCTGTATTTCAGTGTTGCAACTTGCTGAAAATTTTCCACAGTGTTCCTATCTTCTAGATTAAACAGTACTGCAAGAAAATTCACTTCCAGAGTGCATCAAACATGATTTAGAGCTTGTTTATAGAAAAGTGTTTATTTCTGTATTTTAAATGATTTAGAGCTTGTTTATGGAAAAGTGTTTATTTCTGTATTTCAAAATTATTTAGAGCTTGTTCATGGAAAAGTGTTTATTTCTGTATTTCAATGTTTCAAATTGCTGAAAATTTTCCACAGTGTTCTTATCTTCTAGATTAAACAGTACTGCAAAAAAAAGATCACTTACAGAGTGCATCAAAGATGATTTAGAGCTTGTTTATGGAAAAGTGTTTATTTCTGTATTTCAATGTTGCAACTTGCTGAAAATTGTCCACAGTGTTCCCATCTTCTAGATTAAACAGTACTGCAAGAAAATTCACTTCCAGAGTGCATCAAACATGATTTAGAGCGTGTTTATAGAAAAGTGTTTATTTCTGTATTTTAAATGATTTAGAGCTTGTTTATGGAAAAGTGTTTATTTCTGTATTTCAATGTTGCAACTTGCTGAAAATTGTCCACAGTGTTCCCATCTTCTAGATTAAACAGTACTGCAAGAAAATTCACTTCCAGAGTGCATCAAACATGATTTAGAGCTTGTTTATAGAAAAGTGTTTATTTCTGTATTTTAAATGATTTAGAGCTTGTTTATGGAAAAGTGTTTATTTCTGTATTTCAAAATTATTTAGAGCTTGTTCATGGAAAAGTGTTTATTTCTGTATTTCAATGTTTCAAATTGCTGAAAATTTTCCACAGTGTTCTTATCTTCTAGATTAAACAGTACTGCAAAAAAAAGGTCACTTACAGAGTGCATCAAAGATGATTTAGAGCTTGTTTATGGAAAAGTGTTTATTTCTGTATTTCAATGTTGCAACTTGCTGAAAATTGTCCACAGTGTTCCCATCTTCTAGATTAAACAGTACTGCAAAAAATTCACTTCCAGAGTGCATCAAACATGATTAAGAGCTTGTTTATAGAAAAGTGTTTATTTCTGTATTTCAATGTTGCAACTTGCTGAAAATTTTCCACAGTGTTCCTATCTTCTAGATTAAACAGTACTGCAAAAAAAATGTCACTTACAGAGTGCATCAAAGATGATTTAGAGCTTGTTTATGGAAAAGTGTTTATTTCTGTATTTCAATGTTGCAACTTGCTGAAAATTGTCCACAGTGTTCCCATCTTCTAGATTAAACAGTACTGCAAGAAAATTCACTTCCAGAGTGCATCAAACATGATTTAGAGCGTGTTTATAGAAAAGTTTTTATTTCTGTATTTTAAATGATTTAGAGCTTGTTTATGGAAAAGTGTTTATTTCTGTATTTCAAAATTATTTAGAGCTTGTTAATGGAAAAGTGTTTATTTCTGTATTTCAATGTTGTAACTTGCTGAAAACTGTCCACAGTGTTCCTATCATCTAGATTAAACAGTACTGAAAAACAATTCAATTACAGAGTGCTTAAAACATGATTTAGAGCTTGTTTATGGAAAAGTGTTTATTCCTGTATTTCAATGTTGCAACTTGCTGAAAACTGTCCACAGTGTTCCTATCATCTAGATTAAACAGTAGTGGAAAAAAATTCAATTACAGAGTGCTTAAAACATGATTTAGAGCTTGTTTATGGAAAAGTGTTTATTTCTGTATTTCAATGTTGCAAATTGCTGAAAATTGTCCACAGTGTTCCTATCTTCTAGATTAAACAGTACTGCAAAACATGTCACTTACAGAGTGCATCAAACATGATTTAGAGCTTGTTTATAGAAAAGTTTTTATTTCTGTATTTTAAATGATTTAGAGCTTGTTTATGGAAAAGTGTTTATTTCTGTATTTCAATGTTGCAACTTGCTGAAAATTGTCCACAGTGTTCCCATCTTCTAGATTAAACAGTACTGCAAGAAAATTCACTTCCAGAGTGCATCAAACATGATTTAGAGCTTGTTTATAGAAAAGTGTTTATTTCTGTATTTTAAATGATTTAGAGCTTGTTTATGGAAAAGTGTTTATTTCTGTATTTCAAAATTATTTAGAGCTTGTTCATGGAAAAGTGTTTATTTCTGTATTTCAATGTTTCAAATTGCTGAAAATTTTCCACAGTGTTCTTATCTTCTAGATTAAACAGTACTGCAAAAAAAAGGTCACTTACAGAGTGCATCAAAGATGATTTAGAGCTTGTTTATGGAAAAGTGTTTATTTCTGTATTTCAATGTTGCAACTTGCTGAAAATTGTCCACAGTGTTCCCATCTTCTAGATTAAACAGTACTGCAAAAAATTCACTTCCAGAGTGCATCAAACATGATTAAGAGCTTGTTTATAGAAAAGTGTTTATTTCTGTATTTCAATGTTGCAACTTGCTGAAAATTTTCCACAGTGTTCCTATCTTCTAGATTAAACAGTACTGCAAAAAAAATGTCACTTACAGAGTGCATCAAAGATGATTTAGAGCTTGTTTATGGAAAAGTGTTTATTTCTGTATTTCAATGTTGCAACTTGCTGAAAATTGTCCACAGTGTTCCTATCATCTAGATTAAACAGTAGTGGAAAAAAATTCAATTACAGAGTGCTTAAAACATGATTTAGAGCTTGTTTATGGAAAAGTGTTAATTTCTGTATTTCAACTAGATTTAGAGCTTGTTCATGGAAAACTGTTTATTCCTGTATTTCAATGTTGCAACTTGCTGAAAACTGTCCACAGTGTTCCTATCATCTAGATTAAACAGTAGTGGAAAAAAATTCAATTACAGAGTGCTTAAAACATGATTTAGAGCTTGTTTATGGAAAAGTGTTTATTTCTGTATTTCAATGTTGCAAATTGCTGAAAATTGTCCACAGTGTTGCTATCTTCTAGATTAAACAGTACTGCAAAAAATTCACTTCCAAAGTGCATCAAACATGATTTAGAGCTTGTTTATAGAAAAGTTTTTATTTCTGTATTTTAAATGATTTAGAGCTTGTTTATGGAAAAGTGTTTATTTCTGTATTTCAATGTTGTAACTTGCTGAAAATTGTCCACAGTGTTCCTATCATCTAGAATAAACAGTACTGCAAAACATGTCACTTACAGAGTGCATCAAACATGATTTAGAGCTTGTTTATGGAAAAATGTTTATTTATGTATTTCAATGTTGCAACTTGCTGAAAATTGTCCACAGTGTTCCTATCTTCTAGATTAAACAGTACTGCAAGAAAATTTACTTCCAGAGTGCATCAAACATGATTTAGAGCTTTTTTATGGAAAAGTGTTTATTTCTGTATTTCAATGTTGTTACTTGCTGAAAATTGTCCACAGTGTTCCTATCTTCTAGATTAAACAGTACTGCAAAAAATTCACTTCCAGAGTGCATCAAACATGATTTAGAGCTTGTTTATAGAAAAGTGTTTATTTCTGTATTTTAAATGATTTAGAGCTTGTTTATGGAAAAGTGTTTATTTCTGTATTTCAAAATTATTTAGAGCTTGTTCATGGAAAAGTGTTTATTTCTGTATTTCAATGTTTCAAATTGCTGAAAATTTTCCACAGTGTTCTTATCTTCTAGATTAAACAGTACTGCAAAAAAAAGGTCACTTACAGAGTGCATCAAAGATGATTTAGAGCTTGTTTATGGAAAAGTGTTTATTTCTGTATTTCAATGTTGCAACTTGCTGAAAATTGTCCACAGTGTTCCCATCTTCTAGATTAAACAGTACTGCAAGAAAATTCACTTCCAGAGTGCATCAAACATGATTTAGAGCGTGTTTATAGAAAAGTGTTTATTTCTGTATTTTAAATGATTTAGAGCTTGTTTATGGAAAAGTGTTTATTTCTGTATTTCAAAATGATTTAGAGCTTGTTTATGGAAAAGTTTTTATTTCTGTATTTCAATGTTGCAACTTGCTGAAAATTGTCCACAGTGTTCCCATCTTCTAGATTAACTTCTTGCAACTATAGGGGGTGCTGTTCCGCATTAGCATATTTGGGTCTCCAAATTAAACTGCCTCGTGCTAAATTCTTGATCGTACAATATGCATATTATTGTTATTATTGGATAGAAAACACCTTCTAGTTTCTATAGAAGTTGGAATTTTGTCTCTGAGTGGTACAGAACAATATCTACAGCACTTTTCATGACAGGGTTCAGATTTCAGAATTTTTTACCCCTGATCTGGAGTCTGTTTTTAAGGCGACAGTGAATGCTATGAAGAAACCGACACTGCCTACGTCTTCCTCTGGGTGTCTGTACGTCATCACGTTTTGAATGGAGTCTATTGCACAATCCCAGCCATTATAAAACCACAAAATGTATAGGGACCGCCCTTTCTCGTCGCGCGCCTGAAGCGTGAAGGACATCGGACTTGCCTCATTCCAAATCCTTGTCTAACCAGCAATATTTCTCCGGTCATGTTTTCAGTCGTTATAGTTGTTAAAAACATCATAATGTAGTTAATTTGAACCGTTTTATAGCAATTTATATCCGTTTAGTGCGATTTTGAGGAATTTCTTTGTTGTGCACTCTGAAACTTTGGACACGTTTTGGGGTCCCGTTCGATCGTTAGTGGATATTTCGAAGGACAGAGGACATCTATCGACCAAAAGACGTTTATAACATAGAAAGGATACATTGCCCAAGAATATGATGGAAGAACAGCTCAAAGTAAGCAATATTTAATATGATAAATTGTTGTTCTGTCGAAATATTTTAAACGCATATTTCGCCATTTTGTTTGGTATAGCTTCACTTGGCGAACCCTGTATTGAAAAGTAAGGATAATTTTAAAAATGTAAATCAGCGGTTGCATTAAGAACTAATTTGTCTTTCGATTCCTGTCAACCCTGTATTTTTTAGTCAAGTATATGATTAGCTTTCAATTAAACTAGATCACTCTGATAGATGACGTCAGACATATTGAGGCTTGATTTCCTAGTATTTTTATTGTGTAACCACGGTTTTGTATGGCTAAATATGCACCTTTTCGAACAAACTGTATATGTATGTTGTAAAATGATGTTACAGGAGTGTCATCGGAAGAATTCTGAGAAGGTTAGTGAAAAAATTAATATATTTTGGCGGTGATTACGTTATAGCGCTCTTTGGCTGGAATCGATGCTCTGGTAACGTTTGCACATGTGGTATGCTAACTTATCGATTTATTGTGTTTTCGCTGAAAAACGCTTAGAAAATCTGAAATATGGTCTGAAATCACAAGAACTGGGTCTTTCCATTGCTATGCTTTGTCTATTTTTATGAAATGTTTTATGATGAGTAAATTGGTCATACACGTTGCTCTATCTAGTAATTCTAGTCGATTTGTGATGGTCGGTGCAATTGTAAACTGTGATTTCTACCTGAAATATGCACTTTTTTCTAACAAAAACTATCCTATACCATGAATATGTTATCAGACTGTCATCTGATGGTTTTTTTTATAGGTTATTGGCTATCAATATCTTAGTTGAGCCGAATTGGTGATAGCACCTGAAGGAGTAAGAAACTGATGGAGTTAGAATAGTGGTGTATTTTGCTAACGTGTTTAGCTAATAGATTTACATATTTTGTCTTCCCTGTAAAACATTTTAAAAATCTGAAATGGTGGCTTTATTCACAAGATCTGTATCTTTCATCTGGTGTCTTGGACTTGTGATTTAATGATATTTAGATGCTACTATCTACTTGTGAAGCTATGCTAGCTATGCTAATCAGTGTGTGGGGGGGGTGGGGGGTGATCCCGGACCCGGGGTAGAGGCTCGTGAAAGGTTAAACAGTACTGCAAGAAAATTCACTTCCAGAGTGCATCAAACATGATTTAGAGCGTGTTTATAGAAAAGTGTTTATTTCTGTATTTTAAATGATTTAGAGCTTGTTTATGGAAAAGTGTTTATTTCTGTATTTCAAAATTATTTAGAGCTTGTTTATGGAAAAGTGTTTATTTCTGTATTTCAATGTTGCAACTTGCTGAAAATTGTCCACAGTGTTCCCATCTTCTAGATTAAACAGTACTGCAAGAAAATTCACTTCCAGAGTGCATCAAACATGATTTAGAGCTTGTTTATAGAAAAGTGTTTATTTCTGTATTTTAAATGATTTAGAGCTTGTTTATGGAAAAGTGTTTATTTCTGTATTTCAAAATTATTTAGAGCTTGTTCATGGAAAAGTGTTTATTTCTGTATTTCAATGTTTCAAATTGCTGAAAAGTTTCCACAGTGTTCTTATCTTCTAGATTAAACAGTACTGCAAAAAAAAGGTCACTTACAGAGTGCATCAAAGATGATTTAGAGCTTGTTTATGGAAAAGTGTTTATTTCTGTATTTCAATGTTGCAACTTGCTGAAAATTTTCCACAGTGTTCCTATCTTCTAGATTAAACAGTACTGCAAAAAAAATGTCACTTACAGAGTGCATCAAAGATGATTTAGAGCTTGTTTATGGAAAAGTGTTTATTTCTGTATTTCAATGTTGCAACTTGCTGAAAATTGTCCACAGTGTTCCCATCTTCTAGATTAAACAGTACTGCAAGAAAATTCACTTCCAGAGTGCATCAAACATGATTTAGAGCGTGTTTATAGAAAAGTTTTTATTTCTGTATTTTAAATGATTTAGAGCTTGTTTATGGAAAAGTGTTTATTTCTGTATTTCAAAATTATTTAGAGCTTGTTAATGGAAAAGTGTTTATTTCTGTATTTCAATGTTGTAACTTGCTGAAAACTGTCCACAGTGTTCCTATCATCTAGATTAAACAGTACTGAAAAACAATTCAATTACAGAGTGCTTAAAACATGATTTAGAGCTTGTTTATGGAAAAGTGTTAATTTCTGTATTTCAACTAGATTTAGAGCTTGTTCATGGAAAACTGTTTATTCCTGTATTTCAATGTTGCAACTTGCTGAAAACTGTCCACAGTGTTCCTATCATCTAGATTAAACAGTAGTGGAAAAAAATTCAATTACAGAGTGCTTAAAACATGATTTAGAGCTTGTTTATGGAAAAGTGTTTATTTCTGTATTTCAATGTTGCAAATTGCTGAAAATTGTCCACAGTGTTCCTATCTTCTAGATTAAACAGTACTGCAAAAAATTCACTTCCAAAGTGCATCAAACATGATTTAGAGCTTGTTTATAGAAAAGTTTTTATTTCTGTATTTTAAATGATTTAGAGCTTGTTTATGGAAAAGTGTTTATTTCTGTATTTCAATGTTGTAACTTGCTGAAAATTGTCCACAGTGTTCCTATCATCTAGAATAAACAGTACTGCAAAACATGTCACTTACAGAGTGCATCAAACATGATTTAGAGCTTGTTTATGGAAAAATGTTTATTTATGTATTTCAATGTTGCAACTTGCTGAAAATTGTCCACAGTGTTCCTATCTTCTAGATTAAACAGTACTGCAAGAAAATTTACTTCCAGAGTGCATCAAACATGATTTAGAGCTTTTTTATGGAAAAGTGTTTATTTCTGTATTTCAATGTTGTTACTTGCTGAAAATTGTCCACAGTGTTCCTATCTTCTAGATTAAACAGTACTGCAAAAAATTCACTTCCAGAGTGCATCAAACATGATTTAGAGCTTGTTTATAGAAAAGTGTTTATTTCTGTATTTTAAATGATTTAGAGCTTGTTTATGGAAAAGTGTTTATTTCTGTATTTCAAAATTATTTAGAGCTTGTTCATGGAAAAGTGTTTATTTCTGTATTTCAATGTTTCAAATTGCTGAAAATTTTCCACAGTGTTCTTATCTTCTAGATTAAACAGTACTGCAAAAACAAGGTCACTTACAGAGTGCATCAAAGATGATTTAGAGCTTGTTTATGGAAAAGTGTTTATTTCTGTATTTCAATGTTGCAACTTGCTGAAAATTGTCCACAGTGTTCCCATCTTCTAGATTAAACAGTACTGCAAGAAAATTCACTTCCAGAGTGCATCAAACATGATTTAGAGCGTGTTTATAGAAAAGTGTTTATTTCTGTATTTTAAATGATTTAGAGCTTGTTTATGGAAAAGTGTTTATTTCTGTATTTCAAAATTATTTAGAGCTTGTTTATGGAAAAGTGTTTATTTCTGTATTTCAATGTTGCAACTTGCTGAAAATTGTCCACAGTGTTCCTATCATCTAGATTAAACAGTACTGCAAGAAAATTTACTTCCAGAATGCATCAAACATGATTTAGAGATTGTTTATAGAAAAGTTTTTATTTCTGTATTTTAAATAATTTAGAGCTTGTTTATGGAAAAGTGTTTATTTCTGTATTTCAAAATTATTTAGAGCTTGTTTATGGAAAAGTGTTTATTTCTGTATTTCAATGTTGCAACTTGCTGAAAATTGTCCACAGTGTTCCTATCATCTAGATTAAACAGTACTGCAAGAAAATTTACTTCCAGAATGCATCAAACATGATTTAGAGATTGTTTATAGAAAAGTTTTTATTTCTGTATTTCAACTAGATTTAGAGCTTGTTCATGGAAAACTGTTTATTCCTGTATTTCAATGTTGCAACTTGCTGAAAACTGTCCACAGTGTTCCTATCATCTAGATTAAATAGTAGTGGAAAAAAATTCAATTACAGAGTGCTTAAAACATGATTTAGAGCTTGTTTATGGAAAAGTGTTTATTTCTGTATTTCAATGTTGCAAATTGCTGAAAATTGTCCACAGTGTTCCTATCTTCTAGATTAAACAGTACTGCAAAAAATTCACTTCCAAAGTTCATCAAACATGATTTAGAGCTTGTTTATAGAAAAGTTTTTATTTCTGTATTTTAAATGATTTAGAGCTTGTTTATGGAAAAGTGTTTATTTCTGTATTTCAAAATTATTTAGAGCTTGTTCATGGAAAAGTGTTTATTTCTGTATTTCAATGTTGCAAATTGCTGAAAATTTTCCACAGTGTTCCCATCTTCTAGATTAAACAGTACTGCAAAAAAAAGGTCACTTACAGAGTGCATCAAAGATGATTTAGAGCTTGTTTATGGAAAAGTGTTTATTCCTGTATTTCAATGTTGCAACTTGCTGAAAACTGTCCACAGTGTTCCTATCATCTAGATTAAATAGTAGTGGGGGAAAAATTCAATTACAGAGTGCTTAAAACATGATTTAGAGCTTGTTTATGGAAAAGTGTTTATTTCTGTATTTCAAAATTATTTAGAGCTTGTTTATGGAAAAGTGTTTATTTCTGTATTTCAATGTTGCAACTTGCTGAAAATTGTCCACAGTGTTCCTATCATCTAGATTAAACAGTACTGCAAGAAAATTTACTTCCAGAATGCATCAAACATGATTTAGAGATTGTTTATAGAAAAGTTTTTATTTCTGTATTTCAACTAGATTTAGAGCTTGTTCATGGAAAACTGTTTATTCCTGTATTTCAATGTTGCAACTTGCTGAAAACTGTCCACAGTGTTCCTATCATCTAGATTAAATAGTAGTGGAAAAAAATTCAATTACAGAGTGCTTAAAACATGATTTAGAGCTTGTTTATGGAAAAGTGTTTATTTCTGTATTTCAATGTTGCAAATTGCTGAAAATTGTCCACAGTGTTCCTATCTTCTAGATTAAACAGTACTGCAAAAAATTCACTTCCAAAGTTCATCAAACATGATTTAGAGCTTGTTTATAGAAAAGTTTTTATTTCTGTATTTTAAATGATTTAGAGCTTGTTTATGGAAAAGTGTTTATTTCTGTATTTCAAAATTATTTAGAGCTTGTTCATGGAAAAGTGTTTATTTCTGTATTTCAATGTTGCAAATTGCTGAAAATTTTCCACAGTGTTCCCATCTTCTAGATTAAACAGTACTGCAAAAAAAAGGTCACTTACAGAGTGCATCAAAGATGATTTAGAGCTTGTTTATGGAAAAGTGTTTATTCCTGTATTTCAATGTTGCAACTTGCTGAAAACTGTCCACAGTGTTCCTATCATCTAGATTAAATAGTAGTGGGGGAAAAATTCAATTACAGAGTGCTTAAAACATGATTTAGAGCTTGTTTATGGAAAAGTGTTTATTTCTGTATTTCAAAATTATTTAGAGCTTGTTTATGGAAAAGTGTTTATTTCTGTATTTCAATGTTGCAACTTGCTGAAAACTGTCCACAGTGTTCCTATCATCTAGATTAAACAGTACTGAAAAACAATTCAATTACAGAGTGCTTAAAAGATGATTTAGAGCTTGTTTATGGAAAAGTGTTAATTTCTGTATTTCAACTAGATTTAGATCTTGTTCATGGAAAACTGTTTATTCCTGTATTTCAATGTTGCAACTTGCTGAAAACTGTCCACAGTGTTCCTATCATCTAGATTAAACAGTAGTGGAAAAAATTCAATTACAGAGTGCTTAAAACATGATTTAGAGCTTGTTTATGGAAAAGTGTTTATTTCTGTATTTTAAATGATTTAGAGCTTGTTTATGGAAAAGTGTTTATTTCTGTATTTCAAAATGATTTTGAGCTTGTTCATGGAAAAGTTTTTATTTCTGTATTTCAATGTTGTAACTTGCTGAAAATTGTCCACAGTGTTCCTATCATCTAGAATAAACAGTACTGCAAAAAACGTCACTTACAGAGTGCATCAAACATGATTTAGAGCTTGTTTATGGAAAAGTGTTTATTTCTGTATTTCAATGTTGCAAATTGCTGAAAATTGTCCACAGTGTTCCTATCATCTAGAATAAACAGTACTGCAAAACATGTCACTTACAGAGTGCATCAAACATGATTTAGAGCTTGTTTATAGAAAAGTGTTTATTTCTGTATTTTAAATGATTTAGAGCTTGTTTATGGAAAAGTGTTTATTTCTGTATTTCAAAATGATTTAGAGCTTGTTCATGGAAAAGTTTTTATTTCTGTATTTCAATGTTGTAACTTGCTGAAAATTGTCCACAGTGTTCCTATCATCTAGAATAAACAGTACTGCAAAAAACGTCACTTACAGAGTGCATCAAACATGATTTAGAGCTTGTTTATGGAAAAGTGTTTATTTCTGTATTTCAATGTTGCAAATTGCTGAAAATTGTCCACAGTGTTCCTATCATCTAGAATAAACAGTACTGCAAAACATGTCACTTACAGAGTGCATCAAACATGATTTAGAGCTTGTTTATGGAAAAAAAAGTATTTCTGTATTTCAATGTTGCAACTTGCTGAAAATTGTCCACAGTGTTCCTATCTTCTAGATTAAACAGTACTGCAAGAAAATTTACTTCCAGAGTGCATCAAACATGATTTAGAGTTTTTTTATGGAAAAGTGTTTATTTCTGTATTTCAAAATTATTTAGAGCTTGTTTATGGAAAAGTGTTTATTTCTGTATTTCAATGTTGTTACTTGCTGAAAATTGTCCACAGTGTTCCTATCTTCTAGATTAAACAGTACTGCAAAAAATTCACTTCCAGAGTGCATCAAACATGATTTAGAGCTTGTTTATAGAAAAGTGTTTATTTCTGTATTTCAATGTTGCAACTTGCTGAAAATTTTCCACAGTGTTCCTATCATCTAGAATAAACAGTACTGCAAAAAACGTCACTTACAGAGTGCATCAAACATGATTTAGAGCTTGTTTATAGAAAAGTGTTTATTTCTGTATTTTAAATGATTTAGAGCTTGTTTATGGAAAAGTGTTTATTTCTGTATTTCAATGTTGCAACTTGCTGAAAATTGTCCACGGTGTTCCCATCTTCTAGATTAAACAGTACTGCAAGAAAATTCACTTCCAGAGTGCATCAAACATGATTTAGAGCGTGTTTATAGAAAAGTGTTTATTTCTGTATTTTAAATGATTTAGAGCTTGTTTATGGAAAAGTGTTTATTTCTGTATTTCAAAATGATTTAGAGCTTGTTCATGGAAAAGTTTTTATTTCTGTATTTCAATGTTGTAACTTGCTGAAAATTGTCCACAGTGTTCCTATCATCTAGAATAAACAGTACTGAAAAAAATGTCACTTACAGTGCATCAAACATGATTTAGAGCTTGTTCAAGGAAAACTGTTTATTCCTGTATTTCAATGTTGCAACTTGCTGAAAACTGTCCACAGTGTTCCTATCATCTAGATTAAACAGTAGTGGAAAGAAATTCAATTACAGAGTGCTTAAAACATGATTTAGAGCTTGTTTATGGAAAAGTGTTTATTTCTGTATTTCAATGTTGCAAATTGCTGAAAATTGTCCACAGTGTTCTTATCTTCTAGATTAAACAGTACTGCAAAAAAAAGGTCACTTACAGAGTGCATCAAAGATGATTTAGAGCTTGTTTATGGAAAAGTGTTTATTTCTGTATTTCAATGTTACAACTTGCTGAAAATTGTCCACAGTGTTCCTATCATCTAGATTAAACAGTACTGAAAAACAATTCAATTACAGAGTGCTTAAAAGATGATTTAGAGCTTGTTTATGGAAAAGTGTTAATTTCTGTATTTCAACTAGATTTAGATCTTGTTCATGGAAAACTGTTTATTCCTGTATTTCAATGTTGCAACTTGCTGAAAACTGTCCACAGTGTTCCTATCATCTAGATTAAACAGTAGTGGAAAAAATTCAATTACAGAGTGCTTAAAACATGATTTAGAGCTTGTTTATGGAAAAGTGTTTATTTCTGTATTTTAAATGATTTAGAGCTTGTTTATGGAAAAGTGTTTATTTCTGTATTTCAAAATGATTTTGAGCTTGTTCATGGAAAAGTTTTTATTTCTGTATTTCAATGTTGTAACTTGCTGAAAATTGTCCACAGTGTTCCTATCATCTAGAATAAACAGTACTGCAAAAAACGTCACTTACAGAGTGCATCAAACATGATTTAGAGCTTGTTTATGGAAAAGTGTTTATTTCTGTATTTCAATGTTGCAAATTGCTGAAAATTGTCCACAGTGTTCCTATCATCTAGAATAAACAGTACTGCAAAACATGTCACTTACAGAGTGCATCAAACATGATTTAGAGCTTGTTTATAGAAAAGTGTTTATTTCTGTATTTTAAATGATTTAGAGCTTGTTTATGGAAAAGTGTTTATTTCTGTATTTCAAAATGATTTAGAGCTTGTTCATGGAAAAGTTTTTATTTCTGTATTTCAATGTTGTAACTTGCTGAAAATTGTCCACAGTGTTCCTATCATCTAGAATAAACAGTACTGCAAAAAACGTCACTTACAGAGTGCATCAAACATGATTTAGAGCTTGTTTATGGAAAAGTGTTTATTTCTGTATTTCAATGTTGCAAATTGCTGAAAATTGTCCACAGTGTTCCTATCATCTAGAATAAACAGTACTGCAAAACATGTCACTTACAGAGTGCATCAAACATGATTTAGAGCTTGTTTATGGAAAAAAAAGTATTTCTGTATTTCAATGTTGCAACTTGCTGAAAATTGTCCACAGTGTTCCTATCTTCTAGATTAAACAGTACTGCAAGAAAATTTACTTCCAGAGTGCATCAAACATGATTTAGAGTTTTTTTATGGAAAAGTGTTTATTTCTGTATTTCAAAATTATTTAGAGCTTGTTTATGGAAAAGTGTTTATTTCTGTATTTCAATGTTGTTACTTGCTGAAAATTGTCCACAGTGTTCCTATCTTCTAGATTAAACAGTACTGCAAAAAATTCACTTCCAGAGTGCATCAAACATGATTTAGAGCTTGTTTATAGAAAAGTGTTTATTTCTGTATTTCAATGTTGCAACTTGCTGAAAATTTTCCACAGTGTTCCTATCATCTAGAATAAACAGTACTGCAAAAAACGTCACTTACAGAGTGCATCAAACATGATTTAGAGCTTGTTTATAGAAAAGTGTTTATTTCTGTATTTTAAATGATTTAGAGCTTGTTTATGGAAAAGTGTTTATTTCTGTATTTCAATGTTGCAAATTGCTGAAAATTTTCCACAGTGTTCCTATCTTCTAGATTAAACAGTACTGCAAAAAAAAGGTCACTTACAGAGTGCATCAAAGATGATTTAGAGCTTGTTTATGGAAAAGTGTTTATTTCTGTATTTCAATGTTGCAACTTGCTGAAAATTGTCCACGGTGTTCCCATCTTCTAGATTAAACAGTACTGCAAGAAAATTCACTTCCAGAGTGCATCAAACATGATTTAGAGCGTGTTTATAGAAAAGTGTTTATTTCTGTATTTTAAATGATTTAGAGCTTGTTTATGGAAAAGTGTTTATTTCTGTATTTCAAAATGATTTAGAGCTTGTTCATGGAAAAGTTTTTATTTCTGTATTTCAATGTTGTAACTTGCTGAAAATTGTCCACAGTGTTCCTATCATCTAGAATAAACAGTACTGAAAAAAATGTCACTTACAGTGCATCAAACATGATTTAGAGCTTGTTCAAGGAAAACTGTTTATTCCTGTATTTCAATGTTGCAACTTGCTGAAAACTGTCCACAGTGTTCCTATCATCTAGATTAAACAGTAGTGGAAAGAAATTCAATTACAGAGTGCTTAAAACATGATTTAGAGCTTGTTTATGGAAAAGTGTTTATTTCTGTATTTCAATGTTGCAAATTGCTGAAAATTGTCCACAGTGTTCCTATCTTCTAGATTAAACAGTACTGCAAAAAATTCACTTCCAAAGTGCATCAAACATGATTTAGAGCTTGTTTATGGAAAAGTGTTTATTTCTGTATTTCAATGTTGCAAATTGCTGAAAATTGTCCACAGTGTTCCTATCATCTAGAATAAACAGTACTGCAAAACATGTCACTTACAGATTGCATCAAACATGATTTAGAGCTTGTTTATGGAAAAAAAAATATTTCTGTATTTCAATGTTGCAACTTGCTGAAAATTGTCCACAGTGTTCCTATCTTCTAGATTAAACAGTACTGCAAGAAAATTTACTTCCAGAGTGCATCAAACATGATTTAGAGCTTTTTTATGGAAAAGTGTTTATTTCTGTATTTCAAAATTATTTAGAGCTTGTTTATGGAAAAGTGTTTATTTCTGTATTTCAATGTTGTTACTTGCTGAAAATTGTCCACAGTGTTCCTATCTTCTAGATTAAACAGTACTGCAAAAAATTCACTTCCAGAGTGCATCAAAGATGATTTAGAGCTTGTTTATGGAAAAGTGTTTATTTCTGTATTTCAATGTTGCAACTTGCTGAAAATTGTCCACGGTGTTCCCATCTTCTAGATTAAACAGTACTGCAAGAAAATTCACTTCCAAAGTGCATCAAACATGATTTAAAGCGTGTTTATAGAAAAGTGTTTATTTCTGTATTTTAAATGATTTAGAGCTTGTTTATGGAAAAGTGTTTATTTCTGTATTTCAAAATTATTTAGAGCTTGTTAATGGAAAAGTGTTTATTTCTGTATTTCAATGTTGTTACTTGCTGAAAATTGTCCACAGTGTTCCTATCTTCTAGATTAAACAGTACTGCAAAAAATTCACTTCCAGAGTGCATCAAACATGATTAAGAGCTTGTTTATAGAAAAGTGTTTATTTCTGTATTTCAATGTTGCAACTTGCTGAAAATTGTCCACAGTGTTCCCATCTTCTAGATTAAACAGTACTGCAAGAAAATTCACTTCCAGAGTGCATCAAACATGATTTAGAGCTTGTTTATAGAAAAGTGTTTATTTCTGTATTTTAAATGATTTAGAGCTTGTTTATGGAAAAGTGTTTATTTCTGTATTTCAAAATTATTTAGAGCTTGTTCATGGAAAAGTGTTTATTTCTGTATTTCAAAATGATTTAGAGCTTGTTCATGGAAAAGTTTTTATTTCTGTATTTCAATGTTGTAACTTGCTGAAAATTGTCCACAGTGTTCCTATCATCTAGAATAAACAGTACTGAAAAAAATGTCACTTACAGAGTGCATCAAACATGATTTAGAGCTTGTTCATGGAAAACTGTTTATTCCTGTATTTCAATGTTGCAACTTGCTGAAAACTGTCCACAGTGTTCCTATCATCTAGATTAAACAGTAGTGGAAAGAAATTCAATTACAGAGTGCTTAAAACATGATTTAGAGCTTGTTTATGGAAAAGTGTTTATTTCTGTATTTCAATGTTGTAACTTGCTGAAAATTGTCCACAGTGTTCCTATCATCTAGAATAAACAGTACTGCAAAAAACGTCACTTACAGAGTGCATCAAACATGATTTAGAGCTTGTTTATGGAAAAGTGTTTATTTCTGTATTTCAATGTTGCAAATTGCTGAAAATTGTCCACAGTGTTCCTATCATCTAGAATAAACAGTACTGCAAAACATGTCACTTACAGAGTGCATCAAACATGATTTAGAGCTTGTTTATGGAAAAAAAAGTATTTCTGTATTTCAATGTTGCAACTTGCTGAAAATTGTCCACAGTGTTCCTATCTTCTAGATTAAACAGTACTGCAAGAAAATTTACTTCCAGAGTGCATCAAACATGATTTAGAGCTTTTTTATGGAAAAGTGTTTATTTCTGTATTTCAAAATTATTTAGAGCTTGTTTATGGAAAAGTGTTTATTTCTGTATTTCAATGTTGTTACTTGCTGAAAATTGTCCACAGGGTTCCTATCTTCTAGATGAAACAGTACTGCAAAAAATTCACTTCCAGAGTGCATCAAACATGATTTAGAGCTTGTTTATAGAAAAGTGTTTATTTCTGTATTTCAATGTTGCAACTTGCTGAAAATTTTCCACAGTGTTCCTATCATCTAGAATAAACAGTACTGCAAAAAACGTCACTTACAGAGTGCATCAAACATGATTTAGAGCTTGTTTATAGAAAAGTGTTTATTTCTGTATTTTAAATGATTTAGAGCTTGTTTATGGAAAAGTGTTTATTTCTGTATTTCAATGTTGCAAATTGCTGAAAATTTTCCACAGTGTTCCTATCTTCTAGATTAAACAGTACTGCAAAAAAAAGGTCACTTACAGAGTGCATCAAAGATGATTTAGAGCTTGTTTATGGAAAAGTGTTTATTTCTGTATTTCAATGTTGCAACTTGCTGAAAATTGTCCACGGTGTTCCCATCTTCTAGATTAAACAGTACTGCAAGAAAATTCACTTCCAGAGTGCATCAAACATGATTTAGAGCGTGTTTATAGAAAAGTGTTTATTTCTGTATTTTAAATGATTTAGAGCTTGTTTATGGAAAAGTGTTTATTTCTGTATTTCAAAATGATTTAGAGCTTGTTCATGGAAATGTTTTTATTTCTGTATTTCAATGTTGTAACTTGCTGAAAATTGTCCACAGTGTTCCTATCATCTAGAATAAACAGTACTGAAAAAAATGTCACTTACAGAGTGCATCAAACATGATTTAGAGCTTGTTCATGGAAAACTGTTTATTCCTGTATTTCAATGTTGCAACTTGCTGAAAACTGTCCACAGTGTTCCTATCATCTAGATTAAACAGTAGTGGAAAGAAATTCAATTACAGAGTGCTTAAAACATGATTTAGAGCTTGTTTATGGAAAAGTGTTTATTTCTGTATTTCAATGTTGCAAATTGCTGAAAATTGTCCACAGTGTTCCTATCTTCTAGATTAAACAGTACTGCAAAAAATTCACTTCCAAAGTGCATCAAACATGATTTAGAGCTTGTTTATGGAAAAGTGTTTATTTCTGTATTTCAATGTTGCAAATTGCTGAAAATTGTCCACAGTGTTCCTATCATCTAGAATAAACAGTACTGCAAAACATGTCACTTACAGAGTGCATCAAACATGATTTAGAGCTTGTTTATGGAAAAGTGTTTATTTCTGTATTTCAAAATTATTTAGAGCTTGTTTATGGAAAAGTGTTTATTTCTGTATTTCAATGTTGTTACTTGCTGAAAATTGTCCACAGTGTTCCTATCTTCTAGATTAAACAGTACTGCAAAAAATTCACTTCCAGAGTGCATCAAAGATGATTTAGAGCTTGTTTATGGAAAAGTGTTTATTTCTGTATTTCAATGTTGCAACTTGCTGAAAATTGTCCACGGTGTTCCCATCTCCTAGATTAAACAGTACTGCAAGAAAATTCACTTCCAAAGTGCATCAAACATGATTTAAAGCGTGTTTATAGAAAAGTGTTTATTTCTGTATTTTAAATGATTTAGAGCTTGTTTATGGAAAAGTGTTTATTTCTGTATTTCAAAATTATTTAGAGCTTGTTAATGGAAAAGTGTTTATTTCTGTATTTCAATGTTGTTACTTGCTGAAAATTGTCCACAGTGTTCCTATCTTCTAGATTAAACAGTACTGCAAAAAATTCACTTCCAGAGTGCATCAAACATGATTAAGAGCTTGTTTATAGAAAAGTGTTTATTTCTGTATTTCAATGTTGCAACTTGCTGAAAATTGTCCACAGTGTTCCCATCTTCTAGATTAAACAGTACTGCATGAAAATTCACTTCCAGAGTGCATCAAACATGATTTAGAGCTTGTTTATAGAAAAGTTTTTATTTCTGTATTTTAAATGATTTAGAGCTTGTTTATGGAAAAGTGTTTATTTCTGTATTTCAAAATTATTTAGAGCTTGTTCATGGAAAAGTGTTTATTTCTGTATTTCAATGTTGCAAATTGCTGAAAATTGTCCACAGTGTTCCTATCTTCTAGATTAAACAGTACTGCAAAAAATTCACTTCCAAAGTGCATCAAACATGATTTAGAGCTTGTTTATAGAAAAGTTTTTATTTCTGTATTTTAAATGATTTAGAGCTTGTTTATGGAAAAGTGTTTATTTCTGTATTTCAATGTTGTAACTTGCTGAAAATTGTCCACAGTGTTCCTATCATCTAGAATAAACAGTACTGCAAAACATGTCACTTACAGAGTGCATCAAACATGATTTAGAGCTTTTTTATGGAAAAGTGTTTATTTCTGTATTTCAAAATTATTTAGAGCTTGTTTATGGAAAAGTGTTTATTTCTGTATTTCAATGTTGCAACTTGCTGAAAATTGTCCACAGTGTTCCCATCTTCTAGATTAAACAGTACTGCAAGAAAATTCACTTCCAGAGTGCATCAAACATGATTTAGAGCGTGTTTATAGAAAAGTGTTTATTTCTGTATTTTAAATGATTTAGAGCTTGTTTATGGAAAAGTGTTTATTTCTGTATTTCAATGTTGCAACTTGCTGAAAATTGTCCACAGTGTTCCCATCTTCTAGATTAAACAGTACTGCAAGACAATTCACTTCCAGAGTGCATCAAACATGATTTAGAGCTTGTTTATAGAAAAGTGTTTATTTCTGTATTTTAAATGATTTAGAGCTTGTTTATGGAAAAGTGTTTATTTCTGTATTTCAAAATTATTTAGAGCTTGTTTATGGAAAAGTGTTTTTTTCTGTATTTCAATGTTGTTACTTGCTGAAAATTGTCCACAGTGTTCCTATCTTCTAGATTAAACAGTACTGCAAAAAAAATGTCACTTAGAGAGTGCATCAAAGATGATTTAGAGCTTGTTTATGGAAAAGTGTTTATTTCTGTATTTCAAAATTATTTAGAGCTTGTTTATGGAAAAGTGTTTATTTCTATATTTTAAATGATTTAGAGCTTGTTTATGGAAAAGTGTTTATTTCTGTATTTCAAAATTATTTAGAGCTTGTTCATGGAAAAGTGTTTATTTCTGTATTTCAATGTTTCAAATTGCTGAAAATTTTCCACAGTGTTCTTATCTTCTAGATTAAACAGTACTGCAAAAAAAAGGTCACTTACAGAGTGCATCAAAGATGATTTAGAGCTTGTTTATGGAAAAGTGTTTATTTCTGTATTTCAATGTTACAACTTGCTGAAAATTGTCCACAGTGTTCCCATCTTCTAGATTAAACAGTACTGCAAAAAAATCACTTCCAGAGTGCATCAAACATGATTAAGAGCTTGTTTATAGAAAAGTGTTTATTTCTGTATTTCAATGTTGCAACTTGCTGAAAATTTTCCACAGTGTTCCTATCTTCTAGATTAAACAGTACTGCAAAAAAATGTCACTTACAGAGTGCATCAAAGATGATTTAGAGCTTGTTTATGGAAAAGTGTTTATTTCTGTATTTCAAAATTATTTAGAGCTTGTTAATGGAAAAGTGTTTATTCCTGTATTTCAATGTTGTAACTTGCTGAAAATTGTCCACAGTGTTCCCATCTTCTAGATTAAACAGTACTGCAAGAAAATTCACTTCCAGAGTGCATCAAACATGATTTAGAGCGTGTTTATAGAAAAGTGTTTATTTCTGTATTTTAAATGATTTAGAGCTTGTTTATGGAAAAGTGTTTATTTCTGTATTTCAAAATTATTTAGAGCTTGTTTATGGAAAAGTGTTTATTTCTGTATTTCAATGTTGCAACTTGCTGAAAATTGTCCACAGTGTTCCTATCATCTAGATTAAACAGTACTGCAAGAAAATTTACTTCCAGAATGCATCAAACATGATTTAGAGATTGTTTATAGAAAAGTTTTTATTTCTGTATTTTAAATAATTTAGAGCTTGTTTATGGAAAAGTGTTTATTTCTGTATTTCAATGTTGCAACTTGCTGAAAACTGTCCACAGTGTTCCTATCATCTAGATTAAACAGTACTGAAAAACAATTCAATTACAGAGTGCTTAAAACATGATTTAGAGCTTGTTTATGGAAAAGTGTTAATTTCTGTATTTCAACTAGATTTAGAGCTTGTTCATGGAAAACTGTTTATTCCTGTATTTCAATGTTGCAACTTGCTGAAAATTGTCCACAGTGTTCCCATCTTCTAGATTAAACAGTACTGCAAGAAAATTCACTTCCAGAGTGCATCAAACATGATTTAGAGCGTGTTTATAGAAAAGTGTTTATTTCTGTATTTTAAATGATTTAGAGCTTGTTTATGGAAAAGTGTTTATTTCTGTATTTCAAAATTATTTAGAGCTTGTTTATGGAAAAGTGTTTATTTCTGTATTTCAATGTTGCAACTTGCTGAAAATTGTCCACAGTGTTCCTATCATCTAGATTAAACAGTACTGCAAGAAAATTTACTTCCAGAATGCATCAAACATGATTTAGAGATTGTTTATAGAAAAGTTTTTATTTCTGTATTTTAAATAATTTAGAGCTTGTTTATGGAAAAGTGTTTATTTCTGTATTTCAAAATTATTTAGAGCTTGTTTATGGAAAAGTGTTTATTTCTGTATTTCAATGTTGCAACTTGCTGAAAACTGTCCACAGTGTTCCTATCATCTAGATTAAACAGTACTGAAAAACAATTAAATTACAGAGTGCTTAAAACATGATTTAGAGCTTGTTTTTGGAAAAGTGTTAATTTCTGTATTTCAACTAGATTTAGAGCTTGTTCATGGAAAACTGTTTATTCCTGTATTTCAATGTTGCAACTTGCTGAAAACTGTCCACAGTGTTCCTATCATCTAGATTAAATAGTAGTGGAAAAAAATTCAATTACAGAGTGCTTAAAACATGATTTAGAGCTTGTTTATGGAAAAGTGTTTATTTCTGTATTTCAATGTTGCAAATTGCTGCAAATTGTCCACAGTGTTCCTATCTTCTAGATTAAACAGTACTGCAAAAAATTCACTTCCAAAGTTCATCAAACATGATTTAGAGCTTGTTTATAGAAAAGTTTTTATTTCTGTATTTTAAATGATTTAGAGCTTGTTTATGGAAAAGTGTTTATTTCTGTATTTCAATGTTGCAAATTGCTGAAAATTTTCCACAGTGTTCCCATCTTCTAGATTAAACAGTACTGCAAAAAAAAGGTCACTTACAGAGTGCATCAAAGATGATTTAGAGCTTGTTTATGGAAAAGTGTTTATTTCTGTATTTTAAATGATTTAGAGCTTGTTTATGGAAAAGTGTTTATTTCTGTATTTCAATGTTGCAACTTGCTGAAAATTGTCCACGGTGTTCCCATCTTCTAGATTAAACAGTACTGCAAGAAAATTTACTTCCAGAGTGCATCAAACATGATTTAGAGCTTGTTTATGGAAAAGTGTTTATTTCTGTATTTCAAAATTATTTAGAGCTTGTTTATGGAAAAGTGTTTATTTCTGTATTTCAATGTTGCAACTTGCTGAAAATTGTCCACAGTGTTCCCATCTTCTAGATTAAACAGTACTGCAAGAAAATTCACTTCCAGAGTGCATCAAACATGATTTAGAGCGTGTTTATAGAAAGGTGTTTATTTCTGTATTTTAAATGATTTAGAGCTTGTTTATGGAAAAGTGTTTATTTCTGTATTTCAATGTTGCAACTTGCTGAAAATTGTCCACAGTGTTCCCATCTTCTAGATTAAACAGTACTGCAAGAAAATTCACTTCCAGAGTGCATCAAACATGATTTAGAGCTTGTTTATAGAAAAGTGTTTATTTCTATATTTTAAATGATTTAGAGCTTGTTTATGGAAAAGTGTTTATTTCTGTATTTCAAAATTATTTAGAGCTTGTTCATGGAAAAGTGTTTATTTCTGTATTTCAATGTTTCAAATTGCTGAAAATTTTCCACAGTGTTCTTATCTTCTAGATTAAACAGTACTGCAAAAAAAAGGTCACTTACAGAGTGCATCAAAGATGATTTAGAGCTTGTTTATGGAAAAGTGTTTATTTCTGTATTTCAATGTTACAACTTGCTGAAAATTGTCCACAGTGTTCCCATCTTCTAGATTAAACAGTACTGCAAAAAATTCACTTCCAGAGTGCATCAAACATGATTAAGAGCTTGTTTATAGAAAAGTGTTTATTTCTGTATTTCAATGTTGCAACTTGCTGAAAATTTTCCACAGTGTTCCTATCTTCTAGATTAAACAGTACTGCAAAAAAAATGTCACTTACAGAGTGCATCAAAGATGATTTAGAGCTTGTTTATGGAAAAGTGTTTATTTCTGTATTTCAAAATTATTTAGAGCTTGTTAATGGAAAAGTGTTTATTTCTGTATTTCAATGTTGTAACTTGCTGAAAATTGTCCACAGTGTTCCTATCATCTAGAATAAACAGTACTGCAAAAAATGTCACTTACAGAGTGCATCAAACATGATTTAGAGGTTGTTTATGGAAAATTGTTTATTTCTGTATTTCAATGTTGCAACTTGCTGAAAACTGTCCACAGTGTTCCTATCATCTAGATTAAACAGTACTGAAAAACAATTCAATTACAGAGTGCTTAAAACATGATTTAGAGCTTGTTTATGGAAAAGTGTTAATTTCTGTATTTCAACTAGATTTAGAGCTTGTTCATGGAAAACTGTTTATTCCTGTATTTCAATGTTGCAACTTGCTGAAAATTGTCCACAGTGTTCCCATCTTCTAGATTAAACAGTACTGCAAGAAAATTCACTTCCAGAGTGCATCAAACATGATTTAGAGCGTGTTTATAGAAAAGTGTTTATTTCTGTATTTTAAATGATTTAGAGCTTGTTTATGGAAAAGTGTTTATTTCTGTATTTCAAAATTATTTAGAGCTTGTTTATGGAAAAGTGTTTATTTCTGTATTTCAATGTTGCAACTTGCTGAAAATTGTCCACAGTGTTCCTATCATCTAGATTAAACAGTACTGCAAGAAAATTTACTTCCAGAATGCATCAAACATGATTTAGAGATTGTTTATAGAAAAGTTTTTATTTCTGTATTTTAAATAATTTAGAGCTTGTTTATGGAAAAGTGTTTATTTCTGTATTTCAAAATTATTTAGAGCTTGTTTATGGAAAAGTGTTTATTTCTGTATTTCAATGTTGCAACTTGCTGAAAACTGTCCACAGTGTTCCTATCATCTAGATTAAACAGTACTGAAAAACAATTAAATTACAGAGTGCTTAAAACATGATTTAGAGCTTGTTTTTGGAAAAGTGTTAATTTCTGTATTTCAACTAGATTTAGAGCTTGTTCATGGAAAACTGTTTATTCCTGTATTTCAATGTTGCAACTTGCTGAAAACTGTCCACAGTGTTCCTATCATCTAGATTAAATAGTAGTGGAAAAAAATTCAATTACAGAGTGCTTAAAACATGATTTAGAGCTTGTTTATGGAAAAGTGTTTATTTCTGTATTTCAATGTTGCAAATTGCTGCAAATTGTCCACAGTGTTCCTATCTTCTAGATTAAACAGTACTGCAAAAAATTAACTTCCAAAGTTCATCAAACATGATTTAGAGCTTGTTTATAGAAAAGTTTTTATTTCTGTATTTTAAATGATTTAGAGCTTGTTTATGGAAAAGTGTTTATTTCTGTATTTCAATGTTGCAAATTGCTGAAAATTTTCCACAGTGTTCCCATCTTCTAGATTAAACAGTACTGCAAAAAAAAGGTCACTTACAGAGTGCATCAAAGATGATTTAGAGCTTGTTTATGGAAAAGTGTTTATTTCTGTATTTTAAATGATTTAGAGCTTGTTTATGGAAAAGTGTTTATTTCTGTATTTCAATGTTGCAACTTGCTGAAAATTGTCCACAGTGTTCCTATCTTCTAGATTAAACAGTACTGCAATAAAATTCACTTCCAGAGTGCATCAAACATGATTTAGAGCGTGTTTATAGAAAAGTGTTTATTTCTGTATTTTAAATGATTTAGAGCTTGTTTATGGAAAAGTGTTTATTTCTGTATTTCAAAATGATTTAGAGCTTGTTCATGGAAAAGTTTTTATTTCTGTATTTCAATGTTGTAACTTGCTGAAAATTGTCCACAGTGTTCCTATCATCTAGAATAAACAGTACTGAAAAAAATGTCACTTACAGAGTGCATCAAACATGATTTAGAGCTTGTTCATGGAAAACTGTTTATTCCTGTATTTCAATGTTGCAACTTGCTGAAAACTGTCCACAGTGTTCCTATCATCTAGATTAAACAGTAGTGGAAAGAAATTCAATTACAGAGTGCTTAAAACATGATTTAGAGCTTGTTTATGGAAAAGTGTTTATTTCTGTATTTCAATGTTGCAAATTGCTGAAAATTGTCCACAGTGTTCCTATCTTCTAGATTAAACAGTACTGCAAAAAATTCACTTCCAAAGTGCATCAAACATGATTTAGAGCGTGTTTATAGAAAAGTGTTTATTTCTGTATTTTAAATGATTTAGAGCTTGTTTATGGAAAAGTGTTTATTTCTGTATTTCAAAATTATTTAGAGCTTGTTTATGGAAAAGTGTTTATTTCTGTATTTCAATGTTGCAACTTGCTGAAAATTGTCCACAGTGTTCCTATCATCTAGATTAAACAGTACTGCAAGAAAATTTACTTCCAGAATGCATCAAACATGATTTAGAGATTGTTTATAGAAAAGTTTTTATTTCTGTATTTTAAATAATTTAGAGCTTGTTTATGGAAAAGTGTTTATTTCTGTATTTCAAAATTATTTAGAGCTTGTTTATGGAAAAGTGTTTATTTCTGTATTTCAATGTTGCAACTTGCTGAAAACTGTCCACAGTGTTCCTATCATCTAGATTAAACAGTACTGAAAAACAATTAAATTACAGAGTGCTTAAAACATGATTTAGAGCTTGTTTTTGGAAAAGTGTTAATTTCTGTATTTCAACTAGATTTAGAGCTTGTTCATGGAAAACTGTTTATTCCTGTATTTCAATGTTGCAACTTGCTGAAAACTGTCCACAGTGTTCCTATCATCTAGATTAAATAGTAGTGGAAAAAAATTCAATTACAGAGTGCTTAAAACATGATTTAGAGCTTGTTTATGGAAAAGTGTTTATTTCTGTATTTCAATGTTGCAAATTGCTGCAAATTGTCCACAGTGTTCCTATCTTCTAGATTAAACAGTACTGCAAAAAATTCACTTCCAAAGTTCATCAAACATGATTTAGAGCTTGTTTATAGAAAAGTTTTTATTTCTGTATTTTAAATGATTTAGAGCTTGTTTATGGAAAAGTGTTTATTTCTGTATTTCAATGTTGCAAATTGCTGAAAATTTTCCACAGTGTTCCCATCTTCTAGATTAAACAGTACTGCAAAAAAAAGGTCACTTACAGAGTGCATCAAAGATGATTTAGAGCTTGTTTATGGAAAAGTGTTTATTTCTGTATTTTAAATGATTTAGAGCTTGTTTATGGAAAAGTGTTTATTTCTGTATTTCAATGTTGCAACTTGCTGAAAATTGTCCACGGTGTTCCCATCTTCTAGATTAAACAGTACTGCAATAAAATTCACTTCCAGAGTGCATCAAACATGATTTAGAGCGTGTTTATAGAAAAGTGTTTATTTCTGTATTTTAAATGATTTAGAGCTTGTTTATGGAAAAGTGTTTATTTCTGTATTTCAAAATGATTTAGAGCTTGTTCATGGAAAAGTTTTTATTTCTGTATTTCAATGTTGTAACTTGCTGAAAATTGTCCACAGTGTTCCTATCATCTAGAATAAACAGTACTGAAAAAAATGTCACTTACAGAGTGCATCAAACATGATTTAGAGCTTGTTCATGGAAAACTGTTTATTCCTGTATTTCAATGTTGCAACTTGCTGAAAACTGTCCACAGTGTTCCTATCATCTAGATTAAACAGTAGTGGAAAGAAATTCAATTACAGAGTGCTTAAAACATGATTTAGAGCTTGTTTATGGAAAAGTGTTTATTTCTGTATTTCAATGTTGCAAATTGCTGAAAATTGTCCACAGTGTTCCTATCTTCTAGATTAAACAGTACTGCAAAAAATTCACTTCCAAAGTGCATCAAACATGATTTAGAGCTTGTTTATAGAAAAGTTTTTATTTCTGTATTTTAAATAATTTAGAGCTTGTTTATGGAAAAGTGTTTATTTCTGTATTTCAAAATTATTTAGAGCTTGTTCATGGAAAAGTGTTTATTTCTGTATTTCAATGTTGTAACTTGCTGAAAATTGTCCACAGTGTTCCTATCATCTAGAATAAACAGTACTGCAAAAAACGTCACTTACAGAGTGCATCAAACATGATTTAGAGCTTGTTTATGGAAAAGTGTTTATTTCTGTATTTCAATGTTGCAAATTGCTGAAAATTGTCCACAGTGTTCCTATCATCTAGAATAAACAGTACTGCAAAACATGTCACTTACAGAGTGCATCAAACATGATTTAGAGCTTGTTTATGGAAAAAAAATTATTTCTGTATTTCAATGTTGCAACTTGCTGAAAATTGTCCACAGTGTTCCTATCTTCTAGATTAAACAGTACTGCAAGAAAATTTACTTCCAGAGTGCATCAAACATGATTTAGAGCTTTTTTATGGAAAAGTGTTTATTTCTGTATTTCAAAATTATTTAGAGCTTGTTTATGGAAAAGTGTTTATTTCTGTATTTCAATGTTGTTACTTGCTGAAAATTGTCCACAGTGTTCCTATCTTCTAGATTAAACAGTACTGCAAAAAATTCACTTCCAGAGTGCATCAAACATGATTTAGAGCTTGTTTATACAAAAGTGTTTATTTCTGTATTTCATTGTTGCAACTTGCTGAACATTTTCCACAGTGTTCCTATCATCTAGAATAAACAGTACTGCAAAAAACGTCACTTACAGAGTGCATCAAACATGATTTAGAGCTTGTTTATAGAAAAGTGTTAATTTCTGTATTTTAAATGATTTAGAGCTTGTTTATGGAAAAGTGTTTATTTCTGTATTTCAATGTTGCAAATTGCTGAAAATTTTCCACAGTGTTCCTATCTTCTAGATTAAACAGTACTGCAAAAAAAAGGTCACTTACAGAGTGCATCAAAGATGATTTAGAGCTTGTTTATGGAAAAGTGTTTATTTCTGTATTTCAATGTTGCAACTTTCTGAAAATTGTCCACGGTGTTCCCATCTTCTAGATTAAACAGTACTGCAAGAAAATTCACTTCCAGAGTGCATCAAACATGATTTAGAGCGTGTTTATAGAAAAGTGTTTATTTCTGTATTTTAAATGATTTAGAGCTTGTTTATGGAAAAGTGTTTATTTCTGTATTTCAAAATGATTTAGAGCTTGTTCATGGAAAAGTTTTTATTTCTGTATTTCAATGTTGTAACTTGCTGAAAATTGTCCACAGTGTTCCTATCATCTAGAATAAACAGTACTGAAAAAAATGTCACTTACAGAGTGCATCAAACATGATTTAGAGCTTGTTTATGGAAAAGTGTTTATTTCTGTATTTCAATGTTGCAACTTGCTGAAAACTGTCCACAGTGTTCCTATCATCTAGATTAAACAGTAGTGGAAAGAAATTCAATTACAGAGTGCTTAAAACATGATTTAGAGCTTGTTTATGGAAAAGTGTTTATTTCTGTATTTCAATGTTGCAAATTGCTGAAAATTGTCCACAGTGTTCCTATCTTCTAGATTAAACAGTACTGCAAAAAATTCACTTCCAAAGTGCATCAAACATGATTTAGAGCTTGTTTATGGAAAAGTGTTTATTTCTGTATTTCAATGTTGCAAATTGCTGAAAATTGTCCACAGTGTTCCTATCATCTAGAATAAACAGTACTGCAAAACATGTCACTTACAGAGTGCATCAAACATGATTTAGAGCTTGTTTATGGAAAAGTGTTCATTTCTGTATTTCAATGTTGCAAATTGCTGAAAATTGTCCACAGTGTTCCTATCTTCTAGATTAAACAGTACTGCAAAAAATTCACTTCCAAAGTGCATCAAACATGATTTAGAGCTTGTTTATAGAAAAGTGTTTATTTCTGTATTTTAAATGATTTAGAGCTTGTTTATGGAAAAGTGTTTATTTCTGTATTTCAATGTTGCAAATTGCTGAAAATTTTCCACAGTGTTCCTATCTTCTAGATTAAACAGTACTGCAAAAAAAAGGTCACTTACAGAGTGCATCAAAGATGATTTAGAGCTTGTTCATGGAAAAGTGTTTATTTCTGTATTTCAATGTTGCAACTTGCTGAAAATTGTCCACGGTGTTCCCATCTTCTAGATTAAACAGTACTGCAAGAAAATTCACTTCCAGAGTGCATCAAACATGATTTAGAGCGTGTTTATAGAAAAGTGTTTATTTCTGTATTTTAAATGATTTAGAGCTTGTTTATGGAAAAGTGTTTATTTCTGTATTTCAAAATGATTTAGAGCTTGTTCATGGAAAAGTTTTTATTTCTGTATTTCAATGTTGTAACTTGCTGAAAATTGTCCACAGTGTTCCTATCTTCTAGATTAAACAGTACTGCAAAAAATTCACTTCCAAAGTGCATCAAACATGATTTAGAGCTTGTTTATAGAAAAGTGTTTATTTCTGTATTTTAAATGATTTAGAGCTTGTTTATGGAAAAGTGTTTATTTCTGTATTTCAATGTTGCAAATTGCTGAAAATTTTCCACAGTGTTCCTATCTTCTAGATTAAACAGTACTGCAAAAAAAAGGTCACTTACAGAGTGCATCAAAGATGATTTAGAGCTTGTTTATGGAAAAGTGTTTATTTCTGTATTTCAATGTTGCAACTTTCTGAAAATTGTCCACGGTGTTCCCATCTTCTAGATTAAACAGTACTGCAAGAAAATTCACTTCCAGAGTGCATCAAACATGATTTAGAGCGTGTTTATAGAAAAGTGTTTATTTCTGTATTTTAAATGATTTAGAGCTTGTTTATGGAAAAGTGTTTATTTCTGTATTTCAAAATGATTTAGAGCTTGTTCATGGAAAAGTTTTTATTTCTGTATTTCAATGTTGTAACTTGCTGAAAATTGTCCACAGTGTTCCTATCATCTAGAATAAACAGTACTGAAAAAAATGTCACTTACAGAGTGCATCAAACATGATTTAGAGCTTGTTCATGGAAAACTGTTTATTCCTGTATTTCAATGTTGCAACTTGCTGAAAACTGTCCACAGTGTTCCTATCATCTAGATTAAACAGTAGTGGAAAGAAATTCAATTACAGAGTGCTTAAAACATGATTTAGAGCTTGTTTATGGAAAAGTGTTTATTTCTGTATTTCAATGTTGCAAATTGCTGAAAATTGTCCACAGTGTTCCTATCTTCTAGATTAAACAGTACTGCAAAAAATTCACTTCCAAAGTGCATCAAACATGATTTAGAGCTTGTTTATGGAAAAGTGTTTATTTCTGTATTTCAATGTTGCAAATTGCTGAAAATTGTCCACAGTGTTCCTATCATCTAGAATAAACAGTACTGCAAAACATGTCACTTACAGAGTGCATCAAACATGATTTAGAGCTTGTTTATGGAAAAGTGTTTATTTCTGTATTTCAATGTTGCAAATTGCTGAAAATTGTCCACAGTGTTCCTATCTTCTAGATTAAACAGTACTGCAAAAAATTCACTTCCAAAGTGCATCAAACATGATTTAGAGCTTGTTTATAGAAAAGTGTTTATTTCTGTATTTTAAATGATTTAGAGCTTGTTTATGGAAAAGTGTTTATTTCTGTATTTCAATGTTGCAAATTGCTGAAAATTTTCCACAGTGTTCCTATCTTCTAGATTAAACAGTACTGCAAAAAAAAGGTCACTTACAGAGTGCATCAAAGATGATTTAGAGCTTGTTCATGGAAAAGTGTTTATTTCTGTATTTCAATGTTGCAACTTGCTGAAAATTGTCCACGGTGTTCCCATCTTCTAGATTAAACAGTACTGCAAGAAAATTCACTTCCAGAGTGCATCAAACATGATTTAGAGCGTGTTTATAGAAAAGTGTTTATTTCTGTATTTTAAATGATTTAGAGCTTGTTTATGGAAAAGTGTTTATTTCTGTATTTCAAAATGATTTAGAGCTTGTTCATGGAAAAGTTTTTATTTCTGTATTTCAATGTTGTAACTTGCTGAAAATTGTCCACAGTGTTCCTATCATCTAGAATAAACAGCACTGAAAAAAATGTCACTTACAGAGTGCATCAAACATGATTTAGAGCTTGTTCATGGAAAACTGTTTATTCCTGTATTTCAATGTTGCAACTTGCTGAAAACTGTCCACAGTGTTCCTATCATCTAGATTAAACAGTAGTGGAAAGAAATTCAATTACAGAGTGCTTAAAACATGATTTAGAGCTTGTTTATGGAAAAGTGTTTATTTCTGTATTTCAATGTTGCAAATTGCTGAAAATTGTCCACAGTGTTCCTATCTTCTAGATTAAACAGTACTGCAAAAAATTCACTTCCAAAGTCCATCAAACATGATTTAGAGCTTGTTTATAGAAAAGTTTTTATTTCTGTATTTTAAATAATTTAGAGCTTGTTTATGGAAAAGTGTTTATTTCTGTATTTCAAAATTATTTAGAGCTTGTTCATGGAAAAGTGTTTATTTCTGTATTTCAATGTTGTAACTTGCTGAAAATTGTCCACAGTGTTCCTATCATCTAGAATAAACAGTACTGCAAAAAACGTCACTTACAGAGTGCATCAAACATGATTTAGAGCTTGTTTATGGAAAAGTGTTTATTTCTGTATTTCAATGTTGCAAATTGCTGAAAATTGTCCACAGTGTTCCTATCATCTAGAATAAACAGTACTGCAAAACATGTCACTTACAGAGTGCATCAAACATGATTTAGAGCTTGTTTATGGAAAAAAAAATATTTCTGTATTTCAATGTTGCAACTTGCTGAAAATTGTCCACAGTGTTCCTATCTTCTAGATTAAACAGTACTGCAAGAAAATTTACTTCCAGAGTGCATCAAACATGATTTAGAGCTTGTTTTTGGACAAGTGTTTATTTCTGTATTTCAAAATTATTTAGAGCTTGTTTATGGAAAAGTGTTTATTTCTGTATTTCAATGTTGTTACTTGCTGAAAATTGTCCACAGTGTTCCTATCTTCTAGATTAAACAGTACTGCAAAAAATTCACTTCCAGAGTGCATCAAACATGATTTAGAGCTTGTTTATAGAAAAGTGTTTATTTCTGTATTTTAAATGATTTAGAGCTTGTTTATGGAAAAGTGTTTATTTCTGTATTTCAAAATGATTTAGAGCTTGTTCATGGAAAAGTTTTTATTTCTGTATTTCAATGTTGTAACTTGCTGAAAATTGTCCACAGTGTTCCTATCATCTAGAATAAACAGTACTGAAAAAAATGTCACTTACAGAGTGCATCAAACATGATTTAGAGCTTGTTCATGGAAAACTGTTTATTCCTGTATTTCAATGTTGCAACTTGCTGAAAACTGTCCACAGTGTTCCTATCATCTAGATTAAACAGTAGTGGAAAGAAATTCAATTACAGAGTGCTTAAAACATGATTTAGAGCTTGTTTATGGAAAAGTGTTTATTTCTGTATTTCAATGTTGCAAATTGCTGAAAATTGTCCACAGTGTTCCTATCTTCTAGATTAAACAGTACTGCAAGAAAATTTACTTCCAGAGTGCATCAAACATGATTTAGAGCTTTTTTATGGAAAAGTGTTTATTTCTGTATTTCAAAATTATTTAGAGCTTGTTTATGGAAAAGTGTTTATTTCTGTATTTCAATGTTGTTACTTGCTGAAAATTGTCCACAGTGTTCCTATCTTCTAGATTAAACAGTACTGCAAAAAATTCACTTCCAGAGTGCATCAAACATGATTTAGAGCTTGTTTATACAAAAGTGTTTATTTCTGTATTTCATTGTTGCAACTTGCTGAAAATTTTCCACAGTGTTCCTATCATCTAGAATAAACAGTACTGCAAAAAACGTCACTTACAGAGTGCATCAAACATGATTTAGAGCTTGTTTATAGAAAAGTGTTAATTTCTGTATTTTAAATGATTTAGAGCTTGTTTATGGAAAAGTGTTTATTTCTGTATTTCAATGTTGCAAATTGCTGAAAATTTTCCACAGTGTTCCTATCTTCTAGATTAAACAGTACTGCAAAAAAAAGGTCACTTACAGAGTGCATCAAAGATGATTTAGAGCTTGTTTATGGAAAAGTGTTTATTTCTGTATTTCAATGTTGCAACTTTCTGAAAATTGTCCACGGTGTTCCTATCTTCTAGATTAAACAGTACTGCAAGAAAATTCACTTCCAGAGTGCATCAAACATGATTTAGAGCGTGTTTATAGAAAAGTGTTTATTTCTGTATTTTAAATGATTTAGAGCTTGTTTATGGAAAAGTGTTTATTTCTGTATTTCAAAATGATTTAGAGCTTGTTCATGGAAAAGTTTTTATTTCTGTATTTCAATGTTGTAACTTGCTGAAAATTGTCCACAGTGTTCCTATCATCTAGAATAAACAGTACTGAAAAAAATGTCACTTACAGAGTGCATCAAACATGATTTAGAGCTTGTTCATGGAAAACTGTTTATTCCTGTATTTCAATGTTGCAACTTGCTGAAAACTGTCCACAGTGTTCCTATCATCTAGATTAAACAGTAGTGGAAAGAAATTCAATTACAGAGTGCTTAAAACATGATTTAGAGCTTGTTTATGGAAAAGTGTTTATTTCTGTATTTCAATGTTGCAAATTGCTGAAAATTGTCCACAGTGTTCCTATCTTCTAGATTAAACAGTACTGCAAAAAATTCACTTCCAAAGTGCATCAAACATGATTTAGAGCTTGTTTATGGAAAAGTGTTTATTTCTGTATTTCAATGTTGCAAATTGCTGAAAATTGTCCACAGTGTTCCTATCATCTAGAATAAACAGTACTGCAAAACATGTCACTTACAGAGTGCATCAAACATGATTTAGAGCTTGTTTATGGAAAAGTGTTTATTTCTGTATTTCAATGTTGCAAATTGCTGAAAATTGTCCACAGTGTTCCTATCTTCTAGATTAAACAGTACTGCAAAAAATTCAATTCCAAAGTGCATCAAACATGATTTAGAGCTTGTTTATAGAAAAGTGTTTATTTCTGTATTTTAAATGATTTAGAGCTTGTTTATGGAAAAGTGTTTATTTCTGTATTTCAATGTTGCAAATTGCTGAAAATTTTCCACAGTGTTCCTATCTTCTAGATTAAACAGTACTGCAAAAAAAAGGTCACTTACAGAGTGCATCAAAGATGATTTAGAGCTTGTTCATGGAAAAGTGTTTATTTCTGTATTTCAATGTTGCAACTTGCTGAAAATTGTCCACGGTGTTCCCATCTTCTAGATTAAACAGTACTGCAAGAAAATTCACTTCCAGAGTGCATCAAACATGATTTAGAGCGTGTTTATAGAAAAGTGTTTATTTCTGTATTTTAAATGATTTAGAGCTTGTTTATGGAAAAGTGTTTATTTCTGTATTTCAAAATGATTTAGAGCTTGTTCATGGAAAAGTTTTTATTTCTGTATTTCAATGTTGTAACTTGCTGAAAATTGTCCACAGTGTTCCTATCATCTAGAATAAACAGCACTGAAAAAAATGTCACTTACAGAGTGCATCAAACATGATTTAGAGCTTGTTCATGGAAAACTGTTTATTCCTGTATTTCAATGTTGCAACTTGCTGAAAACTGTCCACAGTGTTCCTATCATCTAGATTAAACAGTAGTGGAAAGAAATTCAATTACAGAGTGCTTAAAACATGATTTAGAGCTTGTTTATGGAAAAGTGTTTATTTCTGTATTTCAATGTTGCAAATTGCTGAAAATTGTCCACAGTGTTCCTATCTTCTAGATTAAACAGTACTGCAAAAAATTCACTTCCAAAGTGCATCAAACATGATTTAGAGCTTGTTTATAGAAAAGTTTTTATTTCTGTATTTTAAATAATTTAGAGCTTGTTTATGGAAAAGTGTTTATTTCTGTATTTCAAAATTATTTAGAGCTTGTTCATGGAAAAGTGTTTATTTCTGTATTTCAATGTTGTAACTTGCTGAAAATTGTCCACAGTGTTCCTATCATCTAGAATAAACAGTACTGCAAAAAACGTCACTTACAGAGTGCATCAAACATGATTTAGAGCTTGTTTATGGAAAAGTGTTTATTTCTGTATTTCAATGTTGCAAATTGCTGAAAATTGTCCACAGTGTTCCTATCATCTAGAATAAACAGTACTGCAAAACATGTCACTTACAGAGTGCATCAAACATGATTTAGAGCTTGTTTATGGAAAAAAAATTATTTCTGTATTTCAATGTTGCAACTTGCTGAAAATTGTCCACAGTGTTCCTATCTTCTAGATTAAACAGTACTGCAAGAAAATTTACTTCCAGAGTGCATCAAACATGATTTAGAGCTTTTTTATGGAAAAGTGTTTATTTCTGTATTTCAAAATTATTTAGAGCTTGTTTATGGAAAAGTGTTTATTTCTGTATTTCAATGTTGTTACTTGCTGAAAATTGTCCACAGTGTTCCTATCTTCTAGATTAAACAGTACTGCAAAAAATTCACTTCCAGAGTGCATCAAACATGATTTAGAGCTTGTTTATACAAAAGTGTTTATTTCTGTATTTCATTGTTGCAACTTGCTGAAAATTTTCCACAGTGTTCCTATCATCTAGAATAAACAGTACTGCAAAAGACGTCACTTACAGAGTGCATCAAACATGATTTAGAGCTTGTTTATAGAAAAGTGTTAATTTCTGTATTTTAAATGATTTAGAGCTTGTTTATGGAAAAGTGTTTATTTCTGTATTTCAATGTTGCAAATTGCTGAAAATTTTCCACAGTGTTCCTATCTTCTAGATTAAACAGTACTGCAAAAAAAAGGTCACTTACAGAGTGCATCAAAGATGATTTAGAGCTTGTTTATGGAAAAGTGTTTATTTCTGTATTTCAATGTTGCAACTTTCTGAAAATTGTCCACGGTGTTCCTATCTTCTAGATTAAACAGTACTGCAAGAAAATTCACTTCCAGAGTGCATCAAACATGATTTAGAGCGTGTTTATAGAAAAGTGTTTATTTCTGTATTTTAAATGATTTAGAGCTTGTTTATGGAAAAGTGTTTATTTCTGTATTTCAAAATGATTTAGAGCTTGTTCATGGAAAAGTTTTTATTTCTGTATTTCAATGTTGTAACTTGCTGAAAATTGTCCACAGTGTTCCTATCATCTAGAATAAACAGTACTGAAAAAAATGTCACTTACAGAGTGCATCAAACATGATTTAGAGCTTGTTCATGGAAAACTGTTTATTCCTGTATTTCAATGTTGCAACTTGCTGAAAACTGTCCACAGTGTTCCTATCATCTAGATTAAACAGTAGTGGAAAGAAATTCAATTACAGAGTGCTTAAAACATGATTTAGAGCTTGTTTATGGAAAAGTGTTTATTTCTGTATTTCAATGTTGCAAATTGCTGAAAATTGTCCACAGTGTTCCTATCTTCTAGATTAAACAGTACTGCAAAAAATTCACTTCCAAAGTGCATCAAACATGATTTAGAGCTTGTTTATGGAAAAGTGTTTATTTCTGTATTTCAATGTTGCAAATTGCTGAAAATTGTCCACAGTGTTCCTATCATCTAGAATAAACAGTACTGCAAAACATGTCACTTACAGAGTGCATCAAACATGATTTAGAGCTTGTTTATGGAAAAGTGTTTATTTCTGTATTTCAATGTTGCAAATTGCTGAAAATTGTCCACAGTGTTCCTATCTTCTAGATTAAACAGTACTGCAAAAAATTCACTTCCAAAGTGCATCAAACATGATTTAGAGCTTGTTTATAGAAAAGTGTTTATTTCTGTATTTTAAATGATTTAGAGCTTGTTTATGGAAAAGTGTTTATTTCTGTATTTCAATGTTGCAAATTGCTGAAAATTTTCCACAGTGTTCCTATCTTCTAGATTAAACAGTACTGCAAAAAAAAGGTCACTTACAGAGTGCATCAAAGATGATTTAGAGCTTGTTCATGGAAAAGTGTTTATTTCTGTATTTCAATGTTGCAACTTGCTGAAAATTGTCCACGGTGTTCCCATCTTCTAGATTAAACAGTACTGCAAGAAAATTCACTTCCAGAGTGCATCAAACATGATTTAGAGCGTGTTTATAGAAAAGTGTTTATTTCTGTATTTTAAATGATTTAGAGCTTGTTTATGGAAAAGTGTTTATTTCTGTATTTCAAAATGATTTAGAGCTTGTTCATGGAAAAGTTTTTATTTCTGTATTTCAATGTTGTAACTTGCTGAAAATTGTCCACAGTGTTCCTATCATCTAGAATAAACAGCACTGAAAAAAATGTCACTTACAGAGTGCATCAAACATGATTTAGAGCTTGTTCATGGAAAACTGTTTATTCCTGTATTTCAATGTTGCAACTTGCTGAAAACTGTCCACAGTGTTCCTATCATCTAGATTAAACAGTAGTGGAAAGAAATTCAATTACAGAGTGCTTAAAACATGATTTAGAGCTTGTTTATGGAAAAGTGTTTATTTCTGTATTTCAATGTTGCAAATTGCTGAAAATTGTCCACAGTGTTCCTATCTTCTAGATTAAACAGTACTGCAAAAAATTCACTTCCAAAGTGCATCAAACATGATTTAGAGCTTGTTTATAGAAAAGTTTTTATTTCTGTATTTTAAATAATTTAGAGCTTGTTTATGGAAAAGTGTTTATTTCTGTATTTCAAAATTATTTAGAGCTTGTTCATGGAAAAGTGTTTATTTCTGTATTTCAATGTTGTAACTTGCTGAAAATTGTCCACAGTGTTCCTATCATCTAGAATAAACAGTACTGCAAAAAACGTCACTTACAGAGTGCATCAAACATGATTTAGAGCTTGTTTATGGAAAAGTGTTTATTTCTGTATTTCAATGTTGCAAATTGCTGAAAATTGTCCACAGTGTTCCTATCATCTAGAATAAACAGTACTGCAAAACATGTCACTTACAGAGTGCATCAAACATGATTTAGAGCTTGTTTATGGAAAAAAAAATATTTCTGTATTTCAATGTTGCAACTTGCTGAAAATTGTCCACAGTGTTCCTATCTTCTAGATTAAACAGTACTGCAAGAAAATTTACTTCCAGAGTGCATCAAACATGATTTAGAGCTTTTTTATGGAAAAGTGTTTATTTCTGTATTTCAAAATTATTTAGAGCTTGTTTATGGAAAAGTGTTTATTTCTGTATTTCAATGTTGTTACTTGCTGAAAATTGTCCACAGTGTTCCTATCTTCTAGATTAAACAGTACTGCAAAAAATTCACTTCCAGAGTGCATCAAACATGATTTAGAGCTTGTTTATAGAAAAGTGTTTATTTCTGTATTTCATTGTTGCAACTTGCTGAAAATTTTCCAGTGTTCCTATCATCTAGAATAAACAGTACTGCAAAAAACGTCACTTACAGAGTGCATCAAACATGATTTAGAGCTTGTTTATAGAAAAGTGTTTATTTCTGTATTTTAAATGATTTAGAGCTTGTTTATGGAAAAGTGTTTATTTCTGTATTTCAATGTTGCAAATTGCTGAAAATTTTCCACAGTGTTCCTATCTTCTAGATTAAACAGTACTGCAAAAAAAAGGTCACTTACAGAGTGCATCAAAGATGATTTAGAGCTTGTTTATGGAAAAGTGTTTATTTCTGTATTTCAATGTTGCAACTTTCTGAAAATTGTCCACGGTGTTCCCATCTTCTAGATTAAACAGTACTGCAAGAAAATTCACTTCCAGAGTGCATCAAACATGATTTAGAGCGTGTTTATAGAAAAGTGTTTATTTCTGTATTTTAAATGATTTAGAGCTTGTTTATGGAAAAGTGTTTATTTCTGTATTTCAAAATGATTTAGAGCTTGTTCATGGAAAAGTTTTTATTTCTGTATTTCAATGTTGTAACTTGCTGAAAATTGTCCACAGTGTTCCTATCATCTAGATTAAACAGTAGTGGAAAACAATTCAATTACAGAGTGCTTAAAACATGATTTAGAGCTTGTTTATGGAAAAGTGTTTATTTCTGTATTTCAATGTTGCAAATTGCTGAAAATTGTCCACAGTGTTCCTATCTTCTAGATTAAACAGTACTGCAAAAAATTCACTTCCAAAGTGCATCAAACATGATTTAGAGCTTGTTTATAGAAAAGTTTTTATTTCTGTATTTTAAATAATTTAGAGCTTGTTTATGGAAAAGTGTTTATTTCTGTATTTCAAAATTATTTAGAGCTTGTTTATGGAAAAGTGTTTATTTCTGTATTTCAAAATTATTTAGAGCTTGTTTATGGAAAAGTGTTTATTTCTGTATTTCAATGTTGTTACTTGCTGAAAATTGTCCACAGTGTTCCTATCTTCTAGATTAAACAGTACTGCAAAAAATTCACTTCCAGAGTGCATCAAACATGATTTAGAGCTTGTTTATAGAAAAGTGTTTATTTCTGTATTTCATTGTTGCAACTTGCTGAAAATTTTCCAGTGTTCCTATCATCTAGAATAAACAGTACTGCAAAAAACGTCACTTACAGAGTGCATCAAACATGATTTAGAGCTTGTTTATAGAAAAGTGTTTATTTCTGTATTTTAAATGATTTAGAGCTTGTTTATGGAAAAGTGTTTATTTCTGTATTTCAATGTTGCAAATTGCTGAAAATTTTCCACAGTGTTCCTATCTTCTAGATTAAACAGTACTGCAAAAAAAAGGTCACTTACAGAGTGCATCAAAGATGATTTAGAGCTTGTTTATGGAAAAGTGTTTATTTCTGTATTTCAATGTTGCAACTTTCTGAAAATTGTCCACGGTGTTCCCATCTTCTAGATTAAACAGTACTGCAAGAAAATTCACTTCCAGAGTGCATCAAACATGATTTAGAGCGTGTTTATAGAAAAGTGTTTATTTCTGTATTTTAAATGATTTAGAGCTTGTTTATGGAAAAGTGTTTATTTCTGTATTTCAAAATGATTTAGAGCTTGTTCATGGAAAAGTTTTTATTTCTGTATTTCAATGTTGTAACTTGCTGAAAATTGTCCACAGTGTTCCTATCATCTAGAATAAACAGTACTGAAAAAAATGTCACTTACAGAGTGCATCAAACATGATTTAGAGCTTGTTCATGGAAAACTGTTTATTCCTGTATTTCAATGTTGCAACTTGCTGAAAACTGTCCACAGTGTTCCTATCATCTAGATTAAACAGTAGTGGAAAGAAATTCAATTACAGAGTGCTTAAAACATGATTTAGAGCTTGTTTATGGAAAAGTGTTTATTTCTGTATTTCAATGTTGCAAATTGCTGAAAATTGTCCACAGTGTTCCTATCTTCTAGATTAAACAGTACTGCAAAAAATTCACTTCCAAAGTGCATCAAACATGATTTAGAGCTTGTTTATGGAAAAGTGTTTATTTCTGTATTTCAATGTTGCAAATTGCTGAAAATTGTCCACAGTGTTCCTATCATCTAGAATAAACAGTACTGCAAAACATGTCACTTACAGAGCGCATCAAACATGATTTAGAGCTTGTTTATGGAAAAAAAATTATTTCTGTATTTCAATGTTGCAACTTGCTGAAAATTGTCCACAGTGTTCCTATCTTCTAGATTAAACAGTACTGCAAGAAAATTTACTTCCAGAGTGCATCAAACATGATTTAGAGCTTTTTTATGGAAAAGTGTTTATTTCTGTATTTCAAAATTATTTAGAGCTTGTTTATGGAAAAGTGTTTATTTCTGTATTTCAATGTTGTTACTTGCTGAAAATTGTCCACAGTGTTCCTATCTTCTAGATTAAACAGTACTGCAAAAAATTCACTTCCAGAGTGCATCAAACATGATTTAGAGCTTGTTTATAGAAAAGTGTTTATTTCTGTATTTCAATGTTGCAACTTGCTGAAAATTTTCCACATTGTTCCTATCTTCTAGATTAAACAGTACTGCAAAAAATATGTCACTTACAGAGTGCATCAAAGATGATTTAGAGCTTGTTTATGGAAAAGTGTTTATTTCTGTATTTCAATGTTGCAACTTGCTGAAAATTGTCCACGGTGTTCCCATCTTCTAGATTAAACAGTACTGCAAGAAAATTCACTTCCAAAGTGCATCAAACATGATTTAAAGCGTGTTTATAGAAAAGTGTTTATTTCTGTATTTTAAATGATTTAGAGCTTGTTTATGGAAAAGTGTTTATTTCTGTATTTCAAAATTATTTAGAGCTTGTTTATGGAAAAGTGTTTATTTCTGTATTTCAATGTTGCAAATTGCTGAAAATTTTCCACAGTGTTCCTATCTTCTAGATTAAACAGTACTGCAAAAAAAAAGGTCACTTACAGAGTGCATCAAAGATGATTTAGAGCTTGTTTATGGAAAAGTGTTTATTTCTGTATTTCAATGTTGCAACTTGCTGAAAATTGTCCACGGTGTTCCCATCTTCTAGATTAAACAGTACTGCAAGAAAATTCACTTCCAGAGTGCATCAAACATGATTTAGAGCGTGTTTATAGAAAAGTGTTTATTTCTGTATTTTAAATGATTTAGAGCTTGTTTATGGAAAAGTGTTTATTTCTGTATTTCAAAATGATTTAGAGCTTGTTCATGGAAAAGTTTTTATTTCTGTATTTCAATGTTGTAACTTGCTGAAAATTGTCCACAGTGTTCCTATCATCTAGATTAAACAGTAGTGGAAAACAATTCAATTACAGAGTGCTTAAAACATGATTTAGAGCTTGTTTATGGAAAAGTGTTTATTTCTGTATTTCAATGTTGCAAATTGCTGAAAATTGTCCACAGTGTTCCTATCTTCTAGATTAAACAGTACTGCAAAAAAATTCACTTCCAGAGTGCATCAAACATGATTTGGAGCTTGTTTATGGAAAAGTGTTTATTTCTGTATTTTAAATAATTTAGAGCTTGTTTATGGAAAAGTGTTTATTTCTGTATTTCAAAATTATTTAGAGCTTGTTTATGGAAAAGTGTTTATTTCTGTATTTCAATGTTGCAAATTGCTGAAAATTTTCCACAGTGTTCCTATCTTTTAGATTAAACAGTACTGCAAAAAAAAGGTCACTTACAGAGTGCATCAAAGATGATTTAGAGCTTGTTTATGGAAAAGTGTTTATTTCTGTATTTCAATGTTGCAACTTGCTGAAAATTGTCCACGGTGTTCCTATCATCTAGATTAAACAGTAGTGGAAAGAAATTCAATTACAGAGTGCTTAAAACATGATTTAGAGCTTGTTTATGGAAAAGTGTTTATTTCTGTATTTCAATGTTGCAAATTGCTGAAAATTGTCCACAGTGTTCCTATCTTCTAGATTAAACAGTACTGCAAAAAATTCACTTCCAAAGTGCATCAAACATGATTTAGAGCTTGTTTATAGAAAAGTTTTTATTTCTGTATTTTAAATAATTTAGAGCTTGTTTATGGAAAAGTGTTTATTTCTGTATTTCAAAATTATTTAGAGCTTGTTCATGGAAAAGTGTTTATTTCTGTATTTCAATGTTGCAAATTGCTGAAAATTTTCCACAGTGTTCCTATCTTTTAGATTAAACAGTACTGCAAAAAAAAGGTCACTTACAGAGTGCATCAAAGATGATTTAGAGCTTGTTTATGGAAAAGTGTTTATTTCTGTATTTCAATGTTGCAACTTGCTGAAAATTGTCCACGGTGTTCCCATCTTCTAGATTAAACAGTACTGCAAGAAAATTCACTTCCAGAGTGCATCAAACATGATTTAGAGCGTGTTTATAGAAAAGTGTTTATTTCTGTATTTTAAATGATTTAGAGCTTGTTTATGGAAAAGTGTTTATTTCTGTATTTCAAAATGATTTAGAGCTTGTTCATGGAAAAGTTTTTATTTCTGTATTTCAATGTTGTAACTTGCTGAAAATTGTCCACAGTGTTCCTATCATCTAGAATAAACAGTACTGAAAAAAATGTCACTTACAGAGTGCATCAAACATGATTTAGAGCTTGTTTATGGAAAAGTGTTTATTTCTGTATTTCAATGTTGCAACTTGCTGAAAACTGTCCACAGTGTTCCTATCATCTAGATTAAACAGTACTGAAAAACAATTCAATTACAGAGTGCTTAAAACATGATTTAGAGCTTGTTTATGGAAAAGTGTTAATTTCTGTATTTCAACTAGATTTAGAGCTTGTTCATGGAAAACTGTTTATTCCTGTATTTCAATGTTGCAACTTGCTGAAAACTGTCCACAGTGTTCCTATCATCTAGATTAAACAGTAGTGGAAAGAAATTCAATTACAGAGTGCTTAAAACATGATTTAGAGCTTGTTTATGGAAAAGTGTTTATTTCTGTATTTCAATGTTGCAAATTGCTGAAAATTGTCCACAGTGTTCCTATCTTCTAGATTAAACAGTACTGCAAAAAATTCACTTCCAAAGTGCATCAAACATGATTTAGAGCTTGTTTATAGAAAAGTTTTTATTTCTGTATTTTAAATAATTTAGAGCTTGTTTATGGAAAAGTGTTTATTTCTGTATTTCAAAATTATTTAGAGCTTGTTCATGGAAAAGTGTTTATTTCTGTATTTCAATGTTGTAACTTGCTGAAAATTGTCCACAGTGTTCCTATCATCTAGAATAAACAGTACTGCAAAAAACGTCACTTACAGAGTGCATCAAACATGATTTAAAGCTTGTTTATGGAAAAGTGTTTATTTCTGTATTTCAATGTTGCAAATTGCTGAAAATTGTCCACAGTGTTCCTATCATCTAGAATAAACAGTACTGCAAAACATGTCACTTACAGAGTGCATCAAACATGATTTAGAGCTTGTTTATGGAAAGAAAAAAAAATTCTGTATTTCAATGTTGCAACTTGCTGAAAATTGTCCACAGTGTTCCTATCTTCTAGATTAAACAGTACTGCAAGAAAATTTACTTCCAGAGTGCATCAAACATGATTTAGAGCTTTTTTATGGAAAAGTGTTTATTTCTGTATTTCAAAATTATTTAGAGCTTGTTTATGGAAAAGTGTTTATTTCTGTATTTCAATGTTGTTACTTGCTGAAAATTGTCCACAGTGTTCCTATCTTCTAGATTAAACAGTACTGCAAAAAATTCTCTTCCAGAGTGCATCAAACATGATTTAGAGCTTGTTTATAGAAAAGTGTTTATTTCTGTATTTCAATGTTGCAACTTGCTGAAAATTTTCCACAGTGTTCCTATCTTCTAGATTAAACAGTACTGCAAAAAATATGTCACTTACAGAGTGCATCAAAGATGATTTAGAGCTTGTTTATGGAAAAGTGTTTATTTCTGTATTTCAATGTTGCAACTTGCTGAAAATTGTCCACGGTGTTCCCATCTTCTAGATTAAACAGTACTGCAAGAAAATTCACTTCCAGAGTGCATCAAACATGATTTAGAGCGTGTTTATAGAAAAGTGTTTATTTCTGTATTTTAAATGATTTAGAGCTTGTTTATGGAAAAGTGTTTATTTCTGTATTTCAAAATGATTTAGAGCTTGTTCATGGAAAAGTTTTTATTTCTGTATTTCAATGTTGTAACTTGCTGAAAATTGTCCACAGTGTTCCTATCATCTAGAATAAACAGTACTGAAAAAAATGTCACTTACAGAGTGCATCAAACATGATTTAGAGCTTGTTTATGGAAAAGTGTTTATTTCTGTATTTCAATGTTGCAACTTGCTGAAAACTGTCCACAGTGTTCCTATCATCCTGATTAAACAGTACTGAAAAACAATTCAATTACAGAGTGCATCAAACATGATTTAGAGCGTGTTTATGGAAAAGTGTTTATTTCTGTATTTTAAATGATTTAGAGCTTGTTTATGGAAAAGTGTTTATTTCTGTATTTCAAAATTATTTAGAGCTTGTTTATGGAAAAGTGTTTATTTCTGTATTTCAATGTTGTAACTTGCTGAAAATTGTCCACAGTGTTCCTATCATCTAGAATAAACAGTACTGCAAAAAACGTCACTTACAGAGTGCATCAAACATGATTTAGAGCTTGTTTATAGAAAAGTGTTTATTTCTGTATTTTAAATGATTTAGAGCTTGTTTATGGAAAAGTGTTTATTTCTGTATTTCAATGTTGCAAAATGCTGAAAATTTTCCACAGTGTTCCTATCTTCTAGATTAAACAGTACTGCAAAAAAAAGGTCACTTACAGAGTGCATCAAAGATGATTTAGAGCTTGTTTATGGAAAAGTGTTTATTTCTGTATTTCAATGTTGCAACTTGCTGAAAATTGTCCACAGTGTTCCCATCTTCTAGATTAAACAGTACTGCAAGAAAATTCACTTCCAAAGTGCATCAAGCATGATTTAAAGCGTGTTTATAGAAAAGTGTTTATTTCTGTATTTTAAATGATTTAGAGCTTGTTTATGGAAAAGTGTTTATTTCTGTATTTCAAAATGATTTAGAGCTTGTTCATGGAAAAGTTTTTATTTCTGTATTTCAATGTTGTAACTTGCTGAAAATTGTCCACAGTGTTCCTATCATCTAGAATAAACAGTACTGAAAAAAATGTCACTTACAGAGTGCATCAAACATGATTTAGAGCTTGTTTATGGAAAAGTGTTTATTTCTGTATTTCAATGTTGCAACTTGCTGAAAACTGTCCACAGTGTTCCTATCATCTAGATTAAACAGTACTGAAAAACAATTCAATTACAGAGTGCTTAAAACATGATTTAGAGCTTGTTTATGGAAAAGTGTTAATTTCTGTATTTCAACTAGATTTAGAGCTTGTTCATGACAAAACTGTTTATTCCTGTATTTCAATGTTGCAACTTGCTGAAAACTGTCCACAGTGTTCCTATCATCTAGATTAAACAGTAGTGGAAAGAAATTAAATTACAGAGTGCTTAAAACATGATTTAGAGCTTGTTTATGGAAAAGTGTTTATTTCTGTATTTCAATGTTGCAAATTGTTGAAAATTGTCCACAGTGTTCCTATCTTCTAGATTAAACAGTACTGCAAAAAATTCACTTCCAAAGTGCATCAAACATGATTTAGAGCTTGTTTATAGAAAAGTTTTTATTTCTGTATTTTAAATCATTTAGAGCTTGTTTATGGAAAAGTGTTTATTTCTGTATTTCAAAATTATTTAGAGCTTGTTTATGGAAAAGTGTTTATTTCTGTATTTCAATGTTGTAACTTGCTGAAAATTGTCCACAGTGTTCCTATCATCTAGAATAAACAGTACTGCAAAAAACGTCACTTACAGAGTGCATCAAACATGATTTAGAGCTTGTTTATGGAAAAGTGTTTATTTCTGTATTTCAATGTTGCAAATTGCTGAAAATTGTCCACAGTGTTCCTATCTTCTAGATTAAACAGTACTGCAAAAAATTCACTTCCAAAGTGCATCAAACATGATTTAGAGCTTGTTTATAGAAAAGTTTTTATTTCTGTATTTTAAATGATTTAGAGCTTGTTTATGGAAAAGTGTTTATTTCTGTATTTCAAAATTATTTAGAGCTTGTTTATGGAAAAGTGTTTATTTCTGTATTTCAATGTTGTAACTTGCTGAAAATTGTCCACAGTGTTCCTATCATCTAGAATAAACAGTACTGCAAAAACGTCACTTACAGAGTGCATCAAACATGATTTAGAGCTTGTTTATGGAAAAGTGTTTATTTCTGTATTTCAACATGATTTAGAGCTTGTTTATGGAAAAGTGTTTATTTCTGTATTTCAATGTTGTAACTTGCTGAAAACTGTCCACAGTGTTCCTATCATCCTGATTAAACAGTACTGCAAAAAACGTCACTTACAGAGTGCATCAAACATGATTTAGAGCTTGTTTATGGAAAAGTGTTTATTTCTGTATTTCAATGTTGCAAATTGCTGAAAATTGTCCACAGTGTTCCTATCTTCTAGATTAAACAGTACTGCAAAAAACGTCACTTACAGAGTGCATCAAACATGATTTAGAGCTTGTTTATAGAAAAGTGTTTATTTCTGTATTTTAACATGATTTAGAGCTTGTTTATGGAAAAGTGTTTATTTCTGTATTTCAATGTTGCAAATTGCTGAAACTTTTCCACAGTGTTCCTATCTTCTAGATTAAACAGTACTGCAAAAAAAGGTCACTTACAGAGTGCATCAAAGATGATTTAGAGCTTGTTTGTGGAAAAGTGTTTATTTCTGTATTTCAATGTTGCAACTTGCTGAAAACTGTCCACAGTGTTCCTATCATCCTGATTAAACAGTACTGAAAAAAAATTCACTTCCAAAGTGCATCAAACATGATTTAAAGCGTGTTTATAGAAAAGTGTTTATTTCTGTATTTTAAATGATTTAGAGCTTGTTTATGGAAAAGTGTTTATTTCTGTATTTCAAAATTATTTAGAGCTTGTTTATGGAAAAGTGTTTATTTCTGTATTTCAATGTTGTAACTTGCTGAAAATTGTCCACAGTGTTCCTATCATCTAGAATAAACAGTACTGCAAAAAACGTCACTTACAGAGTGCATCAAACATGATTTAGAGCTTGTTTATGGAAAGGTGTTTATTTCTGTATTTCAATGTTGCAAATTGCTGAAAATTGTCCACAGTGTTCCTATCTTCTAGATTAAACAGTACTGCAAAAAATTCACTTCCAAAGTGCATCAAACATGATTTAGAGCTTGTTTATAGAAAAGTTTTTATTTCTGTATTTTAAATCATTTAGAGCTTGTTTATGGAAAAGTGTTTATTTCTGTATTTCAAAATTATTTAGAGCTTGTTTATGGAAAAGTGTTTATTTCTGTATTTCAATGTTGTAACTTGCTGAAAATTGTCCACAGTGTTCCTATCATCTAGAATAAACAGTACTGCAAAAAACGTCACTTACAGAGTGCATCAAACATGATTTAGAGCTTGTTTATGGAAAAGTGTTTATTTCTGTATTTCAATGTTGCAAATTGCTGAAAATTGTCCACAGTGTTCCTATCTTCTAGATTAAACAGTACTGCAAAAAATTCACTTCCAAAGTGCATCAAATATGATTTAGAGCTTGTTTATAGAAAAGTTTTTATTTCTGTATTTTAAATCATTTAGAGCTTGTTTATGGAAAAGTGTTTATTTCTGTATTTCAAAATTATTTAGAGCTTGTTTATGGAAAAGTGTTTATTTCTGTATTTCAATGTTGTAACTTGCTGAAAATTGTCCACAGTGTTCCTATCATCTAGAATAAACAGTACTGCAAAAAACGTCACTTACAGAGTGCATCAAACATGATTTAGAGCTTGTTTATGGAAAAGTGTTTATTTCTGTATTTCAATGTTGCAAATTGCTGAAAATTGTCCACAGTGTTCCTATCTTCTAGATTAAACAGTACTGCAAAAAATTCACTTCCAAAGTGCATCAAACATGATTTAGAGCTTGTTTATAGAAAAGTTTTTATTTCTGTATTTTAAATCATTTAGAGCTTGTTTATGGAAAAGTGTTTATTTCTGTATTTCAAAATTATTTAGAGCTTGTTTATGGAAAAGTGTTTATTTCTGTATTTCAATGTTGTAACTTGCTGAAAATTGTCCACAGTGTTCCTATCATCTAGAATAAACAGTACTGCAAAAAACGTCACTTACAGAGTGCATCAAACATGATTTAGAGCTTGTTTATGGAAAAGTGTTTATTTCTGTATTTCAATGTTGCAAATTGCTGAAAATTGTCCACAGTGTTCCTATCTTCTAGATTAAACAGTACTGCAAAAAATTCACTTCCAAAGTGCATCAAATATGATTTAGAGCTTGTTTATAGAAAAGTTTTTATTTCTGTATTTTAAATCATTTAGAGCTTGTTTATGGAAAAGTGTTTATTTCTGTATTTCAAAATTATTTAGAGCTTGTTTATGGAAAAGTGTTTATTTCTGTATTTCAATGTTGTAACTTGCTGAAAATTGTCCACAGTGTTCCTATCATCTAGAATAAACAGTACTGCAAAAAACGTCACTTACAGAGTGCATCAAACATGATTTAGAGCTTGTTTATGGAAAAGTGTTTATTTCTGTATTTCAATGTTGCAAATTGCTGAAAATTGTCCACAGTGTTCCTATCTTCTAGATTAAACAGTACTGCAAAAAATTCACTTCCAAAGTGCATCAAACATGATTTAGAGCTTGTTTATAGAAAAGTTTTTATTTCTGTATTTTAAATAATTTAGAGCTTGTTTATGGAAAAGTGTTTATTTCTGTATTTCAAAATTATTTAGAGCTTGTTAATGGAAAAGTTTTTATTTCTGTATTTCAATGTTGTAACTTGCTGAAAACTGTCCACAGTGTTCCTATCATCTAGATTAAACAGTACTGAAAAACAATTCAATTACAGAGTGCTTAAAACATGATTTAGAGCTTGTTTATGGAAAAGTGTTAATTTCTGTATTTCAACTAGATTTAGAGCTTGTTCATGACAAAACTGTTTATTCCTGTATTTCAATGTTGCAACTTGCTGAAAACTGTCCACAGTGTTCCTATCATCTAGATTAAACAGTAGTGGAAAGAAATTAAATTACAGAGTGCTTAAAACATGATTTAGAGCTTGTTTATGGAAAAGTGTTTATTTCTGTATTTCAATGTTGCAAATTGTTGAAAATTGTCCACAGTGTTCCTATCTTCTAGATTAAACAGTACTGCAAAAAATTCACTTCCAAAGTGCATCAAACATGATTTAGAGCTTGTTTATAGAAAAGTTTTTATTTCTGTATTTTAAATCATTTAGAGCTTGTTTATGGAAAAGTGTTTATTTCTGTATTTCAAAATTATTTAGAGCTTGTTTATGGAAAAGTGTTTATTTCTGTATTTCAATGTTGTAACTTGCTGAAAATTGTCCACAGTGTTCCTATCATCTAGAATAAACAGTACTGCAAAAAACGTCACTTACAGAGTGCATCAAACATGATTTAGAGCTTGTTTATGGAAAAGTGTTTATTTCTGTATTTCAATGTTGCAAATTGCTGAAAATTGTCCACAGTGTTCCTATCTTCTAGATTAAACAGTACTGCAAAAAATTCACTTCCAAAGTGCATCAAACATGATTTAGAGCTTGTTTATAGAAAAGTTTTTATTTCTGTATTTTAAATGATTTAGAGCTTGTTTATGGAAAAGTGTTTATTTCTGTATTTCAAAATTATTTAGAGCTTGTTTATGGAAAAGTGTTTATTTCTGTATTTCAATGTTGTAACTTGCTGAAAATTGTCCACAGTGTTCCTATCATCTAGAATAAACAGTACTGCAAAAACGTCACTTACAGAGTGCATCAAACATGATTTAGAGCTTGTTTATAGAAAAGTGTTTATTTCTGTATTTTAAATGATTTAGAGCTTGTTTATGGAAAAGTGTTTATTTCTGTATTTCAATGTTGTAACTTGCTGAAAATTGTCCACAGTGTTCCTATCATCTAGAATAAACAGTACTGCAAAAAACGTCACTTACAGAGTGCATCAAACATGATTTAGAGCTTGTTTATGGAAAAGTGTTTATTTCTGTATTTCAATGTTGCAAATTGCTGAAAATTGTCCACAGTGTTCCTATCTTCTAGATTAAACAGTACTGCAAAAAACGTCACTTACAGAGTGCATCAAACATGATTTAGAGCTTGTTTATAGAAAAGTGTTTATTTCTGTATTTTAAATCATTTAGAGCTTGTTTATGGAAAAGTGTTTATTTCTGTATTTCAATGTTGCAAATTGCTGAAACTTTTCCACAGTGTTCCTATCTTCTAGATTAAACAGTACTGCAAAAAAAGGTCACTTACAGAGTGCATCAAAGATGATTTAGAGCTTGTTTATGGAAAAGTGTTTATTTCTGTATTTCAATGTTGCAACTTGCTGAAAATTGTCCACAGTGTTCCCATCTTCTAGATTAAACAGTACTGCAAGAAAATTCACTTCCAAAGTGCATCAAACATGATTTAAAGCGTGTTTATAGAAAAGTGTTTATTTCTGTATTTTAAATGATTTAGAGCTTGTTTATGGAAAAGTGTTTATTTCTGTATTTCAAAATTATTTAGAGCTTGTTTATGGAAAAGTGTTTATTTCTGTATTTCAATGTTGTAACTTGCTGAAAATTGTCCACAGTGTTCCTATCATCTAGAATAAACAGTACTGCAAAAAACGTCACTTACAGAGTGCATCAAACATGATTTAGAGCTTGTTTATGGAAAGGTGTTTATTTCTGTATTTCAATGTTGCAAATTGCTGAAAATTGTCCACAGTGTTCCTATCTTCTAGATTAAACAGTACTGCAAAAAATTCACTTCCAAAGTGCATCAAACATGATTTAGAGCTTGTTTATAGAAAAGTTTTTATTTCTGTATTTTAAATCATTTAGAGCTTGTTTATGGAAAAGTGTTTATTTCTGTATTTCAAAATTATTTAGAGCTTGTTTATGGAAAAGTGTTTATTTCTGTATTTCAATGTTGTAACTTGCTGAAAATTGTCCACAGTGTTCCTATCATCTAGAATAAACAGTACTGCAAAAAACGTCACTTACAGAGTGCATCAAACATGATTTAGAGCTTGTTTATGGAAAAGTGTTTATTTCTGTATTTCAATGTTGCAAATTGCTGAAAATTGTCCACAGTGTTCCTATCTTCTAGATTAAACAGTACTGCAAAAAATTCACTTCCAAAGTGCATCAAATATGATTTAGAGCTTGTTTATAGAAAAGTTTTTATTTCTGTATTTTAAATCATTTAGAGCTTGTTTATGGAAAAGTGTTTATTTCTGTATTTCAAAATTATTTAGAGCTTGTTTATGGAAAAGTGTTTATTTCTGTATTTCAATGTTGTAACTTGCTGAAAATTGTCCACAGTGTTCCTATCATCTAGAATAAACAGTACTGCAAAAAACGTCACTTACAGAGTGCATCAAACATGATTTAGAGCTTGTTTATGGAAAAGTGTTTATTTCTGTATTTCAATGTTGCAAATTGCTGAAAATTGTCCACAGTGTTCCTATCTTCTAGATTAAACAGTACTGTAAAAAATTCACTTCCAAAGTGCATCAAACATGATTTAGAGCTTGTTTATAGAAAAGTTTTTATTTCTGTATTTTAAATCATTTAGAGCTTGTTTATGGAAAAGTGTTTATTTCTGTATTTCAAAATTATTTAGAGCTTGTTTATGGAAAAGTGTTTATTTCTGTATTTCAATGTTGTAACTTGCTGAAAATTGTCCACAGTGTTCCTATCATCTAGAATAAACAGTACTGCAAAAAACGTCACTTACAGAGTGCATCAAACATGATTTAGAGCTTGTTTATGGAAAAGTGTTTATTTCTGTATTTCAATGTTGCAAATTGCTGAAAATTGTCCACAGTGTTCCTATCATCTAGAATAAACAGTACTGCAAAACATGTCACTTACAGAGTGCATCAAACATGATTTAGAGCTTGTTTATGGAAAAAAAAATATTTCTGTATTTCAATGTTGCAACTTGCTGAAAATTGTCCACAGTGTTCCTATCTTCTAGATTAAACAGTACTGCAAGAAAATTTACTTCCAGAGTGCATCAAACATGATTTAGAGCTTTTTTATGGAAAAGTGTTTATTTCTGTATTTCAAAATTATTTAGAGCTTGTTTATGGAAAAGTGTTTATTTCTGTATTTCAATGTTGCAACTTGCTGAAAATTTTCCACAGTGTTCCTATCTTCTAGATTAAACAGTACTGCAAAAAATATGTCACTTACAGAGTGCATCAAAGATGATTTAGAGCTTGTTTATGGAAAAGTGTTTATTTCTGTATTTCAATGTTGCAAATTGCTGAAAATTTTCCACAGTGTTCCTATCTTCTAGATTAAACAGTACTGCAAAAAAAAGGTCACTTACAGAGTGCATCAAAGATGATTTAGAGCTTGTTTATGGAAAAGTGTTTATTTCTGTATTTCAATGTTGCAACTTGCTGAAAATTGTCCACAGTGTTCCCATCTTCTAGATTAAACAGTACTGCAAGAAAATTCACTTCCAAAGTGCATCAAACATGATTTAAAGCGTGTTTATAGAAAAGTTTTTATTTCTGTATTTTAAATAATTTAGAGCTTGTTTATGGAAAAGTGTTTATTTCTGTATTTCAAAATTATTTAGAGCTTGTTTATGGAAAAGTTTTTATTTCTGTATTTCAATGTTGTAACTTGCTGAAAATTGTCCACAGTGTTCCTATCATCTAGAATAAACAGTACTGCAAAAAACGTCACTTACAGAGTGCATCAAACATGATTTAGAGCTTGTTTATGGAAAAGTGTTTATTTCTGTATTTCAATGTTGCAAATTGCTGAAAATTGTCCACAGTGTTCCTATCATCTAGAATAAACAGTACTGCAAAACATGTCACTTACAGAGTGCATCAAACATGATTTAGAGCTTGTTTATGGAAAAAAAATTATTTCTGTATTTCAATGTTGCAACTTGCTGAAAATTGTCCACAGTGTTCCTATCTTCTAGATTAAACAGTACTGCAAGAAAATTTACTTCCAGAGTGCATCAAACATGATTTAGAGCTTTTTTATGGAAAAGTGTTTATTTCTGTATTTCAAAATTATTTAGAGCTTGTTTATGGAAAAGTGTTTATTTCTGTATTTCAATGTTGTTACTTGCTGAAAATTGTCCACAGTGTTCCCATCTTCTAGATTAAACAGTACTGCAAGAAAATTCACTTCCAAAGTGCATCAAACATGATTTAAAGCGTGTTTATAGAAAAGTGTTTATTTCTGTATTTTAAATGATTTAGAGCTTGTTTATGGAAAAGTGTTTATTTCTGTATTTCAAAATTATTTAGAGCTTGTTTATGGAAAAGTGTTTATTTCTGTATTTCAATGTTGCAAATTGCTGAAAATTTTCCACAGTGTTCCTATCTTCTAGATTAAACAGTACTGCAAAAAAAAGGTCACTTACAGAGTGCATCAAAGATGATTTAGAGCTTGTTTATGGAAAAGTGTTTATTTCTGTATTTCAATGTTGCAACTTGCTGAAAATTGTCCACGGTGTTCCCATCTTCTAGATTAAACAGTACTGCAAGAAAATTCACTTCCAGAGTGCATCAAACATGATTTAGAGCGTGTTTATAGAAAAGTGTTTATTTCTGTATTTTAAATGATTTAGAGCTTGTTTATGGAAAAGTGTTTATTTCTGTATTTCAAAATGATTTAGAGCTTGTTCATGGAAAAGTTTTTATTTCTGTATTTCAATGTTGTAACTTGCTGAAAATTTTCCACAGTGTTCCTATCATCTAGAATAAACAGTACTGAAAAAAATGTCACTTACAGAGTGCATCAAACATGATTTAGAGCTTGTTTATGGAAAAGTGTTTATTTCTGTATTTCAATGTTGCAACTTGCTGAAAACTGTCCACAGTGTTCCTATCATCTAGATTAAACAGTACTGAAAAACAATTCAATTACAGAGTGCTTAAAACATGATTTAGAGCTTGTTTATGGAAAAGTGTTAATTTCTGTATTTCAACTAGATTTAGAGCTTGTTCATGGAAAACTGTTTATTCCTGTATTTCAATGTTGCAACTTGCTGAAAACTGTCCACAGTGTTCCTATCATCTAGATTAAACAGTAGTGGAAAGAAATTCAATTACAGAGTGTTTAAAACATGATTTAGAGCTTGTTTATGGAAAAGTGTTTATTTCTGTATTTCAATGTTGCAAATTGCTGAAAATTGTCCACAGTGTTCCTATCTTCTAGATTAAACAGTACTGCAAAAAATTCACTTCCAAAGTGCATCAAACATGATTTAGAGCTTGTTTATAGAAAAGTTTTTATTTCTGTATTTTAAATAATTTAGAGCTTGTTTATGGAAAAGTGTTTATTTCTGTATTTCAAAATTATTTAGAGCTTGTTTATGGAAAAGTTTTTATTTCTGTATTTCAATGTTGTAACTTGCTGAAAATTGTCCACAGTGTTCCTATCATCTAGAATAAACAGTACTGCAAAAAACGTCACTTACAGAGTGCATCAAACATGATTTAGAGCTTGTTTATGGAAAAGTGTTTATTTCTGTATTTCAATGTTGCAAATTGCTGAAAATTGTCCACAGTGTTCCTATCATCTAGAATAAACAGTACTGCAAAACATGTCACTTACAGAGTGCATCAAACATGATTTAGAGCTTGTTTATGGAAAAAAAAATATTTCTGTATTTCAATGTTGCAACTTGCTGAAAATTGTCCACAGTGTTCCTATCTTCTAGATTAAACAGTACTGCAAGAAAATTTACTTCCAGAGTGCATCAAACATGATTTAGAGCTTTTTTATGGAAAAGTGTTTATTTCTGTATTTCAAAATTATTTAGAGCTTGTTCATGGAAAAGTGTTTATTTCTGTATTTCAATGTTGTTACTTGCTGAAAATTGTCCACAGTGTTCCTATCTTCTAGATTAAACAGTACTGCAAAAAATTCACTTCCAGAGTGCATCAAACATGATTTAGAGCTTGTTTATAGAAAAGTGTTTATTTCTGTATTTCAATGTTGCAACTTGCTGAAAATTTTCCACAGTGTTCCTATCTTCTAGATTAAACAGTACTGCAAAAAATATGTCACTTACAGAGTGCATCAAAGATGATTTAGAGCTTGTTTATGGAAAAGTGTTTATTTCTGTATTTCAATGTTGCAACTTGCTGAAAATTGTCCACAGTGTTCCCATCTTCTAGATTAAACAGTACTGCAAGAAAATTCACTTCCAAAGTGCATCAAACATGATTTAAAGCGTGTTTATAGAAAAGTTTTTATTTCTGTATTTTAAATAATTTAGAGCTTGTTTATGGAAAAGTGTTTATTTCTGTATTTCAAAATTATTTAGAGCTTGTTTATGGAAAAGTTTTTATTTCTGTATTTCAATGTTGTAACTTGCTGAAAATTGTCCACAGTGTTCCTATCATCTAGAATAAACAGTACTGCAAAAAACGTCACTTACAGAGTGCATCAAACATGATTTAGAGCTTGTTTATGGAAAAGTGTTTATTTCTGTATTTCAATGTTGCAAATTGCTGAAAATTGTCCACAGTGTTCCTATCATCTAGAATAAACAGTACTGCAAAACATGTCACTTACAGAGTGCATCAAACATGATTTAGAGCTTGTTTATGGAAAAAAAATTATTTCTGTATTTCAATGTTGCAACTTGCTGAAAATTGTCCACAGTGTTCCTATCTTCTAGATTAAACAGTACTGCAAGAAAATTTACTTCCAGAGTGCATCAAACATGATTTAGAGCTTTTTTATGGAAAAGTGTTTATTTCTGTATTTCAAAATTATTTAGAGCTTGTTTATGGAAAAGTGTTTATTTCTGTATTTCAATGTTGTTACTTGCTGAAAATTGTCCACAGTGTTCCTATCTTCTAGATTAAACAGTACTGAAAAAAAATTCACTTACAGAGTGCATCAAACATGATTTAGAGCTTGTTTATGGAAAAGTGTTTATTTCTGTATTTCCATGTTGCAACTTGCTGAAAATTTTCCACAGTGTTCCTATCTTCTAGATTAAACAGTACTGCAAAAAATATGTCACTTACAGAGTGCATCAAAGATGATTTAGAGCTTGTTTATGGAAAAGTGTTTATTTCTGTATTTCAATGTTGCAACTTGCTGAAAATTGTCCACGGTGTTCCCATCTTCTAGATTAAACAGTACTGCAAGAAAATTCACTTCCAGAGTGCATCAAACATGATTTAGAGCGTGTTTATGGAAAAGTGTTTATTTCTGTATTTTAAATGATTTAGAGCTTGTTTATGGAAAAGTGTTTATTTCTGTATTTCAAAATGATTTAGAGCTTGTTCATGGAAAAGTTTTTATTTCTGTATTTCAATGTTGTAACTTGCTGAAAATTGTCCACAGTGTTCCTATCATCCTGAATAAACAGTACTGAAAAAAATGTCACTTACAGAGTGCATCAAACATGATTTAGAGCTTGTTTATGGAAAAGTGTTTATTTCTGTATTTCAATGTTGCAACTTGCTGAAAACTGTCCACGGTGTTCCTATCATCTAGATTAAACAGTACTGAAAAACAATTCAATTACAGAGTGCTTAAAACATGATTTAGAGCTTGTTTATGGAAAAGTGTTAATTTCTGTATTTCAACTAGATTTAGAGCTTGTTCATGGAAAACTGTTTATTCCTGTATTTCAATGTTGCAACTTGCTGAAAACTGTCCACAGTGTTCCTATCATCTAGATTAAACAGTAGTGGAAAGAAATTCAATTACAGAGTGCTTAAAACATGATTTAGAGCTTGTTTATGGAAAAGTGTTTATTTCTGTATTTCAAAATTATTTAGAGCTTGTTTATGGAAAAGTGTTTATTTCTGTATTTCAATGTTGTAACTTGCTGAAAATTGTCCACAGTGTTCCTATCATCTAGAATAAACAGTACTGCAAAAAACGTCACTTACAGAGTGCATCAAACATGATTTAGAGCTTGTTTATGGAAAAATGTTTATTTCTGTATTTCAATGTTGCAACTTGCTGAAAATTGTCCACAGTGTTCCTATCTTCTAGATTAAACAGTACTGCAAGAAAATTTACTTCCAGAGTGCATCAAACATGATTTAGAGCTTTTTTATGGAAAAGTGTTTATTTCTGTATTTCAAAATTATTTAGAGCTTGTTTATGGAAAAGTGTTTATTTCTGTATTTCAATGTTGTTACTTGCTGAAAATTGTCCACAGTGTTCCTATCTTCTAGATTAAACAGTACTGCAAAAAATTCACTTCCAGAGTGCATCAAACATGTTTTAGAGCTTGTTTATGGAAAAGTGTTTATTTCTGTATTTCAATGTTGCAACTTGCTGAACATTTTCCACAGTGTTCCTATCTTCTAGATTAAACAGTACTGCAAAAAATATGTCACTTACAGAGTGCATCAAAGATGATTTAGAGCTTGTTTATGGAAAAGTGTTTATTTCTGTATTTCAATGTTGCAACTTGCTGAAAATTGTCCACAGTGTCCCATCTTCTAGATTAAACAGTACTGCAAGAAAATTCACTTCCAGAGTGCATCAAACATGATTTAGAGCTTGTTTATAGAAAAGTGTTTATTTCTGTATTTTAAATGCTTTAGAGCTTGTTTATGGAAAAGTGTTTATTTCTGTATTTCAATGTTGCAACTTGCTGAAAACTGTCCACAGTGTTCCTATCATCTAGATTAAACAGTACTGAAAAACAATTCAATTACAGAGTGCTTAAAACATGATTTAGAGCTTGTTTATGGAAAAGTGTTTATTTCTGTATTTCAATGTTGCAAATTGCTGAAAATTGTCCACAGTGTTCCTATCTTCTAGATTAAACAGTACTGCAAAAAATTCACTTCCAAAGTGCATCAAACATGATTTAGGCTTGTTTATAGAAAAGTTTTTATTTCTGTATTTTAAATCATTTAGAGCTTGTTTATGGAAAAGTGTTTATTTCTGTATTTCAAAATTATTTAGAGCTTGTTTATGGAAAAGTGTTTATTTCTGTATTTCAATGTTGTAACTTGCTGAAAATTGTCCACAGTGTTCCTATCATCTAGAATAAACAGTACTGCAAAAAACGTCACTTACAGAGTGCATCAAACATGATTTAGAGCTTGTTTATGGAAAAGTGTTTATTTCTGTATTTCAATGTTGCAAATTGCTGAAAATTGTCCACAGTGTTCCTATCATCTAGAATAAACAGTACTGCAAAACATGTCACTTACAGAGTGCATCAAACATGATTTAGAGCTTGTTTATGGAAAAATGTTTATTTCTGTATTTCAATGTTGCAACTTGCTGAAAATTGTCCACAGTGTTCCTATCTTCTAGATTAAACAGTACTGCAAGAAAATTTACTTCCAGAGTGCATCAAACATGATTTAGAGCTTTTTTATGGAAAAGTGTTTATTTCTGTATTTCAAAATTATTTAGAGCTTGTTTATGGAAAAGTGTTTATTTCTGTATTTCAATGTTGCAACTTGCTGAACATTTTCCACAGTGTTCCTATCTTCTAGATTAAACAGTACTGCAAAAAATATGTCACTTACAGAGTGCATCAAAGATGATTTAGAGCTTGTTTATGGAAAAGTGTTTATTTCTGTATTTCAATGTTGCAACTTGCTGAAAATTGTCCACAGTGTCCCATCTTCTAGATTAAACAGTACTGCAAGAAAATTCACTTCCAGAGTGCATCAAACATGATTTAGAGCTTGTTTATAGAAAAGTGTTTATTTCTGTATTTTAAATGCTTTAGAGCTTGTTTATGGAAAAGTGTTTATTTCTGTATTTCAATGTTGCAACTTGCTGAAAACTGTCCACAGTGTTCCTATCATCTAGATTAAACAGTACTGAAAAACAATTCAATTACAGAGTGCTTAAAACATGATTTAGAGCTTGTTTATGGAAAAGTGTTAATTTCTGTATTTCAGCATGATTTAGAGCTTGTTCATGGAAAACTGTTTATTCCTGTATTTCAATGTTGCAACTTGCTGAAAACTGTCCACAGTGTTCCTATCATCTAGATTAAACAGTAGTGGGGAAAAAATCAATTACAGAGTGCTTAAAACATGATTTAGAGCTTGTTTATGGAAAAGTGTTTATTTCTGTATTTCAATGTTGCAAATTGCTGAAAATTGTCCACAGTGTTCCTATCATCTAGAATAAACAGTACTGCAAAAAACGTCACTTACAGAGTGCATCAAACATGATTTAGAGCTTGTTTATGGAAAAGTGTTTATTTCTGTATTTCAATGTTGCAACTTGCTGAAAACTGTCCACAGTGTTCCTATCATCCTGATTAAACAGTACTGCAAAAAACGTCACTTACAGAGTGCATCAAACATGATTTAGAGCTTGTTCATGGAAAAGTGTTAATTTCTGTATTTCAACATGATTTAGAGCTTGTTTATGGAAAAGTGTTTATTTCTGTATTTCAATGTTGCAACTTGCTGAAAATTGTCGTCAGTGTTCCTATCATCTAGATTAAACAGTAATGCAAAAAAATTCACTTAGAGTGCATCAAACATGATTTAGAGCTTGTTTATGGAAAAGTGTTTATTTCTGTATTTCAATGTTGCAACTTGCTGAAAACTGTCCACAGTGTTCCTATCATCCTGATTAAACAGTACTGCAAAAAAATTCACTTCCAGAGTGCATCAAACATGATTTAGAGCTTGTTTATGGAAAAGTGTTTATTTCTGTATTTCAATGTTGCAACTTGCTGAAAACTGTCCACAGTGTTCCTATCATCCTGATTAAACAGTCTGCAAAAAACATGATTTAGAGCTTGTTTGTGGAAAAGTGTTTATTTCTGTATTTCAATGTTGCAACTTGCTGAAAACTGTCCACAGTGTTCCTATCATCCTGAATAAACAGTACTGAAAAAAACTTCACTTACAGAGTGCATCAAACATGATTTAGAGCTTGTTTATGGAAAAGTGTTTATTTCTGTATTTCAATGTTGCAACTTGCTGAAAATTGTCCACAGTGTTCCTATCATCTAGAATAAACAGTACTGCAAAAAACGTCACTTACAGAGTGCATCAAACATGATTTAGAGCTTGTTTATGGAAAAGTGTTAATTTCTGTATTTCAACATGATTTAGAGCTTGTTTATGGAAAAGTGTTTATTTCTGTATTTCAATGTTGCAACTTGCTGAAAATTGTCGTCAGTGTTCCTATCATCTAGATTAAACAGTAATGCAAAAAAATTCACTTAGAGTGCATCAAACATGATTTAGAGCTTGTTTATGGAAAAGTGTTTATTTCTGTATTTCAATGTTGCAACTTGCTGAAAACTGTCCACAGTGTTCCTATCTTCTAGATTAAACAGTACTGCAAAAAACGTCACTTACAGAGTGCATCAAACATGATTTAGAGCTTGTTTATGGAAAAGTGTTAATTTCTGTATTTCAACATGATTTAGAGCTTGTTTATGGAAAAGTGTTTATTTCTGTATTTCAATGTTGCAACTTGCTGAAAATTGTCGTCAGTGTTCCTATCATCTAGATTAAACAGTAATGCAAAAAAATTCACTTAGAGTGCATCAAACATGATTTAGAGCTTGTTTATGGAAAAGTGTTTATTTCTGTATTTCAATGTTGCAACTTGCTGAAAACTGTCCACAGTGTTCCTATCTTCTAGATTAAACAGTACTGCAAAAAAATTCACTTCCAGAGTGCATCAAACATGATTTGGAGCTTGTTTATGGAAAAGTGTTTATTTCTGTATTTCAATGTTGCAACTTGCTGAAAACTGTCCACAGTGTTCCTATCATCTAGATTAAACAGTACTGTAAAGAAATTCACTTCCAGAGTGCATCAAACATGATTTGGAGCTTGTTTATGGAAAAGTGTTTATTTCTGTATTTCAATGTTGCAACTTGCTGAAAATTGTCCACAGTGTTCCTATCTTCTAGATTAAACAGTCTGCAAAACAATTCAATTACAGAGTGCTTAAAACATGATTTAGAGCTTGTTTATGGAAAAGTGTTTATTTCTGTATTTCAATGTTGTAACTTGCTGAAAATTGTCCACAGTGTTCCTATCATGTAGATTAAACAGTACTGAAAAACAATTCAATTACAGAGTGCTTAAAACATGATTTAGAGCTTTTTTATGGAAAAGTGTTAATTTCTGTATTTCAACATGATTTAGAGCTTGTTCATGGAAAACTGTTTATTCCTGTATTTCAATGTTGCAACTTGCTGAAAATTGTCCACAGTGTTCCTATCATCTAGAATAAACAGTACTGCAAAAAATGTTACTTACAGAGTGCATCAAACATGATTTAGAGCTTGTTTATGGAAAACTGTTTATTCCTGTATTTCAATGTTGCAACTTGCTGAAAACTGTCCACAGTGTTCCTATCATCTAGATTAAACAGTACTGAAAAACAATTCAATTACAGAGTGCTTAAAACATGATTTAGAGTTTGTTTATGGAAAAGTGTTTATTTCTGTATTTCAACATGATTTAGAGCTTGTTTATGGAAAAGTGTTTATTTCTGTATTTCAATGTTGCAACTTGCTGAAAATTGTCGTCAGTGTTCCTATCATCTAGATTAAACAGTAATGCAAAAAAATTCACTTAGAGTGCATCAAACATGATTTAGAGCTTGTTTATGGAAAAGTGTTTATTTCTGTATTTCAATGTTGCAAATTGCTGAAAATTGTCCACAGTGTTCCTATCATCTAGAATAAACAGTACTGCAAAAAACGTCACTTACAGAGTGCATCAAACATGATTTAGAGCTTGTTTATGGAAAAGTGTTAATTTCTGTATTTCAACATGATTTAGAGCTTGTTTATGGAAAAGTGTTACTTCTGTATTTCAATGTTGCAACTTGCTGAAAATTGTCGTCAGTGTTCCTATCATCTAGATTAAACAGTAATGCAAAAAAATTCACTTAGAGTGCATCAAACATGATTTAGAGCTTGTTTATGGAAAAGTGTTTATTTCTGTATTTCAATGTTGCAAATTGCTGAAAATTGTCCACAGTGTTCCTATCATCTAGAATAAACAGTACTGCAAAAAACGTCACTTACAGAGTGCATCAAACATGATTTAGAGCTTGTTTATGGAAAAGTGTTAATTTCTGTATTTCAACATGATTTAGAGCTTGTTTATGGAAAAGTGTTAATTTCTGTATTTCAACATGATTTAGAGCTTGTTCATGGAAAACTGTTTATTCCTGTATTTCAATGTTGCAACTTGCTGAAAATTGTCCACAGTGTTCCTATCATCTAGAATAAACAGTACTGCAAAAAATGTTACTTACAGAGTGCATCAAACATGATTTAGAGCTTGTTTATGGAAAACTGTTTATTCCTGTATTTCAATGTTGCAACTTGCTGAAAACTGTCCACAGTGTTCCTATCATCTAGATTAAACAGTACTGAAAAACAATTCAATTACAGAGTGCTTAAAACATGATTTAGAGTTTGTTTATGGAAAAGTGTTTATTTCTGTATTTCAAACATGATTTAGAGCTTGTTTATGGAAAAATGTTTATTTCTGTATTTCAATGTTGCAACTTGCTGAAAATTGTCCACAGTGTTCCTATCTTCTAGATTAAACAGTACTGCAAGAAAATTTAATTCCAGAGTGCATCAAACATGATTTAGAGCTTGTTTATGGAAAAGTGTTTATTTCTGTATTTCAAAATGATTTAGAGTTTGTTTATGGAAAAGTGTTTATTTCTGTATTTCAAAATGATTTAGAGCTTGTTTATGGAAAAGTGTTTTTTTCTGTATTTCAATGTTGTTACTTGCTGAAAATTGTCCACAGTGTTCCTATCTTCTAGATTAAACAGTACTGCAAAAAATTCACTTCCAGAGTGCATCAAAGATGATTTAGAGCTTGTTTATGGAAAAGTGTTTATTTCTGTATTTCAATGTTGCAACTTGCTGAAAATTGTCCACAGTGTTCCTATCTTCTAGATTAAACAGCACTGTAAAAACATTCACTTCCAGAGTGCATCAAACATGATCTGTAGCTTGTTTATGGAAAAGTGTTTATTTCTGTATTTCAATGTTGCAACTTGCTGAAAACTGTCCACAGTGTTCCTATCATCTAGATTAAACAGTACTGTAAAGAAATTCACTTCCAGAGTGCATCAAACATGATTTGGAGCTTGTTTATGGAAAAGTGTTTATTTCTGTATTTCAATGTTGCAACTTGCTGAAAATTGTCCACAGTGTTCCTATCTTCTAGATTAAACAGTCTGCAAAACAATTCAATTACAGAGTGCTTAAAACATGATTTAGAGCTTGTTTATGTAAAAATGTTTATTTCTGTATTTCAATGTTGCAACTTGCTGAAAATTGTCCACAGTGTTCCTATCTTCTAGATTAAACAGTACTGCAAGAAAATTTAATTCCAGAGTGCATCAAACATGATTTAGAGCTTGTTTATGGAAAAGTGTTTATTTCTGTATTTCAATGTTGCAACTTGCTGAAAACTGTCCACAGTGTTCCTATCATCTAGATTAAACAGTACTGAAAAACAATTCAATTACAGAGTGCTTAAAACATGATTTAGAGCTTGTTTATGGAAAAGTGTTTATTTCTGTATTTCAAAATGATTTAGAGTTTGTTTATGGAAAAGTGTTTATTTCTGTATTTCAAAATGATTTAGAGCTTGTTTATGGAAAAGTGTTTATTTCTGTATTTCAATGTTGTTACTTGCTGAAAATTGTCCACAGTGTTCCTATCTTCTAGATTAAACAGTACTGCAAAAAATTCACTTCCAGAGTGCATCAAAGATGATTTAGAGCTTGTTTATGGAAAAGTGTTTATTTCTGTATTTCAATGTTGCAACTTGCTGAAAACTGTCCACAGTGTTCCTATCTTCTAGATTAAACAGTACTGCAAAAAATTCACTTCCAGAGTGCATCAAAGATGATTTAGAGCTTGTTTATGGAAAAGTGTTTATTTCTGTATTTCAATGTTGCAACTTGCTGAAAATTGTCCACAGTGTTCCTATCTTCTAGATTAAACAGCACTGTAAAAACATTCACTTCCAGAGTGCATCAAACATGATCTGTAGCTTGTTTATGGAAAAGTGTTTATTTCTGTATTTCAATGTTGCAACTTGCTGAAAACTGTCCACAGTGTTCCTATCATCTAGATTAAACAGTACTGTAAAGAAATTCACTTCCAGAGTGCATCAAACATGATTTGGAGCTTGTTTATGGAAAAGTGTTTATTTCTGTATTTCAATGTTGCAACTTGCTGAAAATTGTCCACAGTGTTCCTATCTTCTAGATTAAACAGTCTGCAAAACAATTCAATTACAGAGTGCTTAAAACATGATTTAGAGCTTGTTTATGGAAAAGTGTTTATTTCTGTATTTCAATGTTGTAACTTGCTGAAAATTGTCCACAGTGTTCCTATCATGTAGATTAAACAGTACTGAAAAACAATTCAATTACAGAGTGCTTAAAACATGATTTAGAGCTTGTTTATGGAAAAGTGTTAATTTCTGTATTTCAACATGATTTAGAGCTTGTTCATGGAAAACTGTTTATTCCTGTATTTCAATGTTGCAACTTGCTGAAAATTGTCCACAGTGTTCCTATCATCTAGAATAAACAGTACTGCAAAAAATGTTACTTACAGAGTGCATCAAACATGATTTAGAGCTTGTTTATGGAAAACTGTTTATTCCTGTATTTCAATGTTGCAACTTGCTGAAAACTGTCCACAGTGTTCCTATCATCTAGATTAAACAGTACTGAAAAACAATTCAATTACAGAGTGCTTAAAACATGATTTAGAGTTTGTTTATGGAAAAGTGTTTATTTCTGTATTTCAAACATGATTTAGAGCTTGTTTATGGAAAAATGTTTATTTCTGTATTTCAATGTTGCAACTTGCTGAAAATTGTCCACAGTGTTCCTATCTTCTAGATTAAACAGTACTGCAAGAAAATTTAATTCCAGAGTGCATCAAACATGATTTAGAGCTTGTTTATGGAAAAGTGTTTATTTCTGTATTTCAATGTTGCAACTTGCTGAAAACTGTCCACAGTGTTCCTATCATCTAGATTAAACAGTACTGAAAAACAATTCAATTACAGAGTGCTTAAAACATGATTTAGAGCTTGTTTATGGAAAAGTGTTTATTTCTGTATTTCAAAATGATTTAGAGTTTGTTTATGGAAAAGTGTTTATTTCTGTATTTCAAAATGATTTAGAGCTTGTTTATGGAAAAGTGTTTATTTCTGTATTTCAATGTTGTTACTTGCTGAAAATTGTCCACAGTGTTCCTATCTTCTAGATTAAACAGTACTGCAAAAAATTCACTTCCAGAGTGCATCAAAGATGATTTAGAGCTTGTTTATGGAAAAGTGTTTATTTCTGTATTTCAATGTTGCAACTTGCTGAAAATTGTCCACAGTGTTCCTATCTTCTAGATTAAACAGTACTGTAAACACATTCACTTCCAGAGTGCATCAAACATGATCTGTAGCTTGTTTATGGAAAAGTGTTTATTTCTGTATTTCAATGTTGCAACTTGCTGAAAATTGTCCACAGTGTTCCCATCTTCTAGATTAAACAGTACTGCAAGAAAATTCACTTCCAGAGTGCATCAAACATGATTTAGAGCTTGTTTATAGAAAAGTGTTTATTTCTGTATTTTAAATGATTTAGAGCTTGTTTATGGAAAAGTGTTTATTTCTGTATTTCAATGTTGCAACTTGCTGAAAACTGTCCACAGTGTTCCTATCATCTAGATTAAACAGTACTGAAAAACAATTCAATTACAGAGTGCTTAAAACATGATTTAGAGCTTGTTTATGGAAAAGTGTTTATTTCTGTATTTCAAAATGATTTAGAGCTTGTTTATGGAAAAGTGTTTATTTCTGTATTTCAATGTTGTTACTTGCTGAAAATTTTCCACAGTGTTCCTATCTTCTAGATTAAACAGTACTGCAAAAAAATTAATTCCAGAGTGCATCAAACATGATTTAGAGCTTGTTTATGGAAAAGTGTTTATTTCTGTATTTCAATGTTGCAACTTGCTGAAAACTGTCCACAGTGTTCCTATCATCTAGATTAAACAGTACTGAAAAACAATTCAATTACAGAGTGCTTAAAACATGATTTAGAGCTTGTTTATGGAAAAGTGTTTATTTCTGTATTTCAAAATGATTTAGAGTTTGTTTATGGAAAAGTGTTTATTTCTGTATTTCAAAATGATTTAGAGCTTGTTTATGGAAAAGTGTTTATTTCTGTATTTCAATGTTGTTACTTGCTGAAAATTGTCCACAGTGTTCCTATCTTCTAGATTAAACAGTACTGCAAAAAATTCACTTCCAGAGTGCATCAAACATGATTTAGAGCTTGTTTATGGAAAAGTGTTTATTTCTGTATTTCAATGTTGCAAATTGCTGAAAATTGTCCACAGTGTTCCTATCATCTAGATTAAACAGTAATGCAAAAAAATTCACTTAGAGTGCATCAAACATGGTTTAGAGCTTGTTTATGGAAAAGTGTTTATTTCTGTATTTCAATGTTGCAACTTGCTGAAAACTGTCCACAGTGTTCCTATCTTCTAGATTAAACAGTACTGCAAAAAAATTCACTTCCAGAGTGCATCAAACATGATTTGGAGCTTGTTTATGGAAAAGTGTTTATTTCTGTATTTCAATGTTGCAACTTGCTGAAAACTGTCCACAGTGTTCCTATCATCTAGATTAAACAGTACTGAAAAACAATTCAATTACAGAGTGCTTAAAACATGATTTAGAGCTTGTTTATGGAAAAGTGTTAATTTCTGTATTTCAACATGATTTAGAGCTTGTTCATGGAAAACTGTTTATTCCTGTATTTCAATGTTGCAACTTGCTGAAAATTGTCCACAGTGTTCCTATCATCTAGAATAAACAGTACTGCAAAAAATGTTACTTACAGAGTGCATCAAACATGATTTAGAGCTTGTTCATGGAAAAGTGTTTATTTCTGTATTTCAATGTTGCAACTTGCTGAAAATTGTCCACAGTGTTCCTATCTTCTAGATTAAACAGTACTGTAAACACATTCACTTCCAGAGTGCATCAAACATGATCTGTAGCTTGTTTATGGAAAAGTGTTTATTTCTGTATTTCAATGTTGCAACTTGCTGAAAATTGTCCACAGTGTTCCCATCTTCTAGATTAAACAGTACTGCAAGAAAATTCACTTCCAGAGTGCATCAAACATGATTTAGAGCTTGTTTATAGAAAAGTGTTTATTTCTGTATTTTAAATGATTTAGAGCTTGTTTATGGAAAAGTGTTTATTTCTGTATTTCAATGTTGCAACTTGCTGAAAACTGTCCACAGTGTTCCTATCATCTAGATTAAACAGTACTGAAAAACAATTCAATTACAGAGTGCTTAAAACATGATTTAGAGCTTGTTTATGGAAAAGTGTTTATTTCTGTATTTCAAAATGATTTAGAGCTTGTTTATGGAAAAGTGTTTATTTCTGTATTTCAATGTTGTTACTTGCTGAAAATTTTCCACAGTGTTCCTATCTTCTAGATTAAACAGTACTGCAAAAAAATTAATTCCAGAGTGCATCAAACATGATTTAGAGCTTGTTTATGGAAAAGTGTTTATTTCTGTATTTCAATGTTGCAACTTGCTGAAAACTGTCCACAGTGTTCCTATCATCTAGATTAAACAGTACTGAAAAACAATTCAATTACAGAGTGCTTAAAACATGATTTAGAGCTTGTTTATGGAAAAGTGTTTATTTCTGTATTTCAAAATGATTTAGAGTTTGTTTATGGAAAAGTGTTTATTTCTGTATTTCAAAATGATTTAGAGCTTGTTTATGGAAAAGTGTTTATTTCTGTATTTCAATGTTGTTACTTGCTGAAAATTGTCCACAGTGTTCCTATCTTCTAGATTAAACAGTACTGCAAAAAATTCACTTCCAGAGTGCATCAAACATGATTTAGAGCTTGTTTATGGAAAAGTGTTTATTTCTGTATTTCAATGTTGCAAATTGCTGAAAATTGTCCACAGTGTTCCTATCATCTAGATTAAACAGTAATGCAAAAAAATTCACTTAGAGTGCATCAAACATGGTTTAGAGCTTGTTTATGGAAAAGTGTTTATTTCTGTATTTCAATGTTGCAACTTGCTGAAAACTGTCCACAGTGTTCCTATCTTCTAGATTAAACAGTACTGCAAAAAAATTCACTTCCAGAGTGCATCAAACATGATTTGGAGCTTGTTTATGGAAAAGTGTTTATTTCTGTATTTCAATGTTGCAACTTGCTGAAAACTGTCCACAGTGTTCCTATCATCTAGATTAAACAGTACTGAAAAACAATTCAATTACAGAGTGCTTAAAACATGATTTAGAGCTTGTTTATGGAAAAGTGTTAATTTCTGTATTTCAACATGATTTAGAGCTTGTTCATGGAAAACTGTTTATTCCTGTATTTCAATGTTGCAACTTGCTGAAAATTGTCCACAGTGTTCCTATCATCTAGAATAAACAGTACTGCAAAAAATGTTACTTACAGAGTGCATCAAACATGATTTAGAGCTTGTTCATGGAAAAGTGTTTATTTCTGTATTTCAATGTTGCAAATTGCTGAAAACTGTCCACAGTGTTCCTATCATCTAGATTAAACAGTACTGAAAAACAATTCAATTACAGAGTGCTTAAAACATGATTTAGAGTTTGTTTATGGAAAAGTGTTTATTTCTGTATTTCAAACATGATTTAGAGCTTGTTTATGGAAAAAATTTTATTTCTGTATTTCAATGTTGCAACTTGCTGAAAATTGTCCACAGTGTTCCTATCTTCTAGATTAAACAGTACTGCAAAAAATTCACTTCCAGAGTGCATCAAAGATGATTTAGAGCTTGTTTATGGAAAAGTGTTTATTTCTGTATTTCAATGTTGCAACTTGCTGAAAATTGTCCACAGTGTTCCTATCTTCTAGATTAAACAGTCTGCAAAACAATTCAATTACAGAGTGCTTAAAACATGATTTAGAGCTTGTTTATGGAAAAGTGTTTATTTCTGTATTTCAATGTTGTAACTTGCTGAAAATTGTCCACAGTGTTCCTATCATCTAGAATAAACAGTACTGCAAAAAACGTCACTTACAGAGTGCATCAAACATGATTTAGAGCTTGTTTATGGAAAAGTGTTTATTTCTGTATTTCAATGTTGCAAATTGCTGAAAATTGTCCACAGTGTTCCTATCATCTAGATTAAACAGTAATGCAAAAAAATTCACTTAGAGTGCATCAAACATGGTTTAGAGCTTGTTTATGGAAAAGTGTTTATTTCTGTATTTCAATGTTGCAACTTGCTGAAAACTGTCCACAGTGTTCCTATCTTCTAGATTAAACAGTACTGCAAAACAATTCAATTACAGAGTGCATAAAACATGATTTAGAGCTTGTTTATGGAAAAGTGTTAATTTCTGTATTTCAACATGATTTAGAGCTTGTTCATGGAAAACTGTTTATTCCTGTATTTCAATGTTGCAACTTGCTGAAAATTGTCCACAGTGTTCCTATCTTCTAGATTAAACAGTCTGCAAAACAATTCAATTACAGAGTGCTTAAAACATGATTTAGAGCTTGTTTATGGAAAAGTGTTTATTTCTGTATTTCAATGTTGTAACTTGCTGAAAATTGTCCACAGTGTTCCTATCATCTAGAATAAACAGTACTGCAAAAAATGTCACTTACAGAGTGCATCAAACATGATTTAGAGCTTGTTTATGGAAAAGTGTTTATTTCTGTATTTCAATGTTGCAAATTGCTGAAAATTGTCCACAGTGTTCCTATCATCTAGATTAAACAGTAATGCAAAAAAATTCACTTAGAGTGCATCAAACATGATTTAGAGCTTGTTTATGGAAAAGTGTTTATTTCTGTATTTCAATGTTGCAACTTGCTGAAAACTGTCCACAGTGTTCCTATCTTCTAGATTAAACAGTACTGCAAAAAAATTCACTTCCAGAGTGCATCAAACATGATTTGGAGCTTGTTTATGGAAAAGTGTTTATTTCTGTATTTCAATGTTGCAACTTGCTGAAAACTGTCCACAGTGTTCCTATCATCTAGATTAAACAGTACTGAAAAACAATTCAATTACAGAGTGCATAAAACATGATTTAGAGCTTGTTTATGGAAAAGTGTTAATTTCTGTATTTCAACATGATTTAGAGCTTGTTCATGGAAAACTGTTTATTCCTGTATTTCAATGTTGCAACTTGCTGAAAATTGTCCACAGTGTTCCTATCATCTAGAATAAACAGTACTGCAAAAAATGTTACTTACAGAGTGCATCAAACATGATTTAGAGCTTGTTTATGGAAAAGTGTTTATTTCTGTATTTCAATGTTGCAACTTGCTGAAAACTGTCCACAGTGTTCCTATCATCTAGATTAAACAGTACTGAAAAACAATTCAATTACAGAGTGCTTAAAACATGATTTAGAGCTTGTTTATGGAAAAGTGTTAATTTCTGTATTTCAACATGATTTAGAGCTTGTTCATGGAAAACTGTTTATTCCTGTATTTCAATGTTGCAACTTGCTGAAAATTGTCCACAGTGTTCCTATCATCTAGAATAAACAGTACTGCAAAAAATGTTACTTACAGAGTGCATCAAACATGATTTAGAGCTTGTTTATGGAAAAGTGTTTATTTCTGTATTTCAATGTTGCAACTTGCTGAAAACTGTCCACAGTGTTCCTATCATCTAGATTAAACAGTACTGAAAAACAATTCAATTACAGAGTGCTTAAAACATGATTTAGAGCTTGTTTATGGAAAAGTGTTAATTTCTGTATTTCAACATGATTTAGAGCTTGTTCATGGAAAAGTGTTTATTTCTGTATTTCAATGTTGCAAATTGCTGAAAACTGTCCACAGTGTTCCTATCATCTAGATTAAACAGTAATGCAAAAAAATTCACTTAGAGTGCATCAAACATGGTTTAGAGCTTGTTTATGGAAAAGTGTTTATTTCTGTATTTCAATGTTGCAACTTGCTGAAAACTGTCCACAGTGTTCCTATCTTCTAGATTAAACAGTACTGCAAAAAAATTCACTTCCAGAGTGCATCAAACATGATTTGGAGCTTGTTTATGGAAAAGTGTTTATTTCTGTATTTCAATGTTGCAACTTGCTGAAAACTGTCCACAGTGTTCCTATCATCTAGATTAAACAGTACTGAAAAACAATTCAATTACAGAGTGCATAAAACATGATTTAGAGCTTGTTTATGGAAAAGTGTTAATTTCTGTATTTCAACATGATTTAGAGCTTGTTCATGGAAAACTGTTTATTCCTGTATTTCAATGTTGCAACTTGCTGAAAACTGTCCACAGTGTTCCTATCATCTAGATTAAACAGTACTGAAAAACAATTCAATTACAGAGTGCTTAAAACATGATTTAGAGTTTGTTTATTGAAAAGTGCTTATTTCTGTATTTCAAACATGATTTAGAGCTTGTTTATGGAAAAGTGTTTATTTCTGTATTTCAATGTTGCAACTTGCTGAAAATTGTCCACAGTGTTCCTATCTTCTAGATTAAACAGTACTGCAAGAAAATTTAATTCCAGAGTGCATCAAACATGATTTAGAGCTTGTTTATGGAAAAGTGTTTATTTCTGTATTTCAATGTTGCAACTTGCTGAAAACTGTCCACAGTGTTCCTATCATCTAGATTAAACAGTACTGAAAAACAATTCAATTACAGAGTGCTTAAAACATGATTTAGAGCTTGTTTATGGAAAAGTGTTTATTTCTGTATTTCAATGTTGTAACTTGCTGAAAATTGTCCACAGTGTTCCTATCATCTAGAATAAACAGTACTGCAAAAAACGTCACTTACAGAGTGCATCAAACATGATTTAGAGCTTGTTTATGGAAAAGTGTTTATTTCTGTATTTCAATGTTGCAAATTGCTGAAAATTGTCCACAGTGTTCCTATCATCTAGATTAAACAGTAATGCAAAAAAATTCACTTAGAGTGCATCAAACATGGTTTAGAGCTTGTTTATGGAAAAGTGTTTATTTCTGTATTTCAATGTTGCAACTTGCTGAAAACTGTCCACAGTGTTCCTATCTTCTAGATTAAACAGTACTGCAAAAAAATTCACTTCCAGAGTGCATCAAACATGATTTGGAGCTTGTTTATGGAAAAGTGTTTATTTCTGTATTTCAATGTTGCAACTTGCTGAAAACTGTCCACAGTGTTCCTATCATCTAGATTAAACAGTACTGAAAAACAATTCAATTACAGAGTGCATAAAACATGATTTAGAGCTTGTTTATGGAAAAGTGTTTATTTCTGTATTTCAATGTTGCAACTTGCTGAAAACTGTCCACAGTGTTCCTATCATCTAGATTAAACAGTACTGAAAAACAATTCAATTACAGAGTGCTTAAAACATGATTTAGAGCTTGTTTATGGAAAAGTGTTTATTTCTGTATTTCAATGTTGTAACTTGCTGAAAATTGTCCACAGTGTTCCTATTATCTAGAATAAACAGTACTGCAAAAAACGTCACTTACAGAGTGCATCAAACATGATTTAGAGCTTGTTTATGGAAAAGTGTTTATTTCTGTATTTCAATGTTGCAAATTGCTGAAAATTGTCCACAGTGTTCCTATCATCTAGATTAAACAGTACTGCAAAAAAATTCACTTACAGAGTGCATCAAACATGGTTTAGAGCTTGTTTATGGAAAAGTGTTTATTTCTGTATTTCAATGTTGCAACTTGCTGAAAACTGTCCACAGTGTTCCTATCATCTAGATTAAACAGTACTGAAAAACAATTCAATTACAGAGTGCATAAAACATGATTTAGAGCTTGTTTATGGAAAAGTGTTAATTTCTGTATTTCAACATGATTTAGAGCTTGTTCATGGAAAACTGTTTATTCCTGTATTTCAATGTTGCAACTTGCTGAAAACTGTCCACAGTGTTCCTATCATCTAGATTAAACAGTACTGAAAAACAATTCAATTACAGAGTGCTTAAAACATGATTTAGAGTTTGTTTATGGAAAAGTGTTTATTTCTGTATTTCAAACATGATTTAGAGCTTGTTTATGGAAAAATGTTTATTTCTGTATTTCAATGTTGCAACTTGCTGAAAATTGTCCACAGTGTTCCTATCTTCTAGATTAAACAGTACTGCAAGAAAATTTAATTCCAGAGTGCATCAAACATGATTTAGAGCTTGTTTATGGAAAAGTGTTTATTTCTGTATTTCAATGTTGCAACTTGCTGAAAACTGTCCACAGTGTTCCTATCATCTAGATTAAACAGTACTGAAAAACAATTCAATTACAGAGTGCTTAAAACATGATTTAGAGCTTGTTTATGGAAAAGTGTTTATTTCTGTATTTCAATGTTGTAACTTGCTGAAAATTGTCCACAGTGTTCCTATCATCTAGAATAAACAGTACTGCAAAAAACGTCACTTACAGAGTGCATCAAACATGATTTAGAGCTTGTTTATGGAAAAGTGTTTATTTCTGTATTTCAATGTTGCAACTTGCTGAAAACTGTCCACAGTGTTCCTATCATCTAGATTAAACAGTAATGCAAAAAAATTCACTTACAGAGTGCATCAAACATGGTTTAGAGCATGTTTATGGAAAAGTGTTTATTTCTGTATTTCAATGTTGCAACTTGCTGAAAACTGTCCACAGTGTTCCTATCATCTAGATTAAACAGTACTGAAAAACAATTCACTTACAGAGTGCATAAAACATGATTTAGAGCTTGTTTATGGAAAAGTGTTTATTTCTGTATTTCAATGTTGCAACTTGCTGAAAACTGTCCACAGTGTTCCTATCATCTAGATTAAACAGTACTGAAAAACAATTCAATTACAGAGTGCTTAAAACATGATTTAGAGCTTGTTTATGGAAAAGTGTTTATTTCTGTATTTCAATGTTGTAACTTGCTGAAAATTGTCCACAGTGTTCCTATTATCTAGAATAAACAGTACTGCAAAAAACGTCACTTACAGAGTGCATCAAACATGATTTAGAGCTTGTTTATGGAAAAGTGTTTATTTCTGTATTTCAATGTTGCAAATTGCTGAAAATTGTCCACAGTGTTCCTATCATCCTGATTAAACAGTACAAAAAAAAAATTCACTTACAGAGTGCATCAAACATGGTTTAGAGCATGTTTATGGAAAAGTGTTTATTTCTGTATTTCAATGTTGCAACTTGCTGAAAACTGTCCACAGTGTTCCTATCTTCTAGATTAAACAGTACTGCAAAAAAATTCACTTCCAGAGTGCATCAAACATGATTTGGAGCTTGTTTATGGAAAAGTGTTTATTTCTGTATTTCAATGTTGCAACTTGCTGAAAACTGTCCACAGTGTTCCTATCATCTAGATTAAACAGTACTGAAAAACAATTCACTTACAGAGTGCATAAAACATGATTTAGAGCTTGTTTATGGAAAAGTGTTTATTTCTGTATTTCAATGTTGCAACTTGCTGAAAACTGTCCACAGTGTTCCTATCATCTAGATTAAACAGTACTGAAAAACAATTCAATTACAGAGTGCTTAAAACATGATTTAGAGCTTGTTTATGGAAAAGTGTTTATTTCTGTATTTCAATGTTGTAACTTGCTGAAAATTGTCCACAGTGTTCCTATTATCTAGAATAAACAGTACTGCAAAAAACGTCACTTACAGAGTGCATCAAACATGATTTAGAGCTTGTTTATGGAAAAGTGTTTATTTCTGTATTTCAATGTTGCAAATTGCTGAAAATTGTCCACAGTGTTCCTATCATCTAGATTAAACAGTAATGCAAAAAAATTCACTTAGAGTGCATCAAACATGGTTTAGAGCTTGTTTATGGAAAAGTGTTTATTTCTGTATTTCAATGTTGCAACTTGCTGAAAACTGTCCACAGTGTTCCTATCATCTAGATTAAACAGTACTGAAAAACAATTCAATTACAGAGTGCATAAAACATGATTTAGAGCTTGTTTATGGAAAAGTGTTAATTTCTGTATTTCAACATGATTTAGAGCTTGTTCATGGAAAACTGTTTATTCCTGTATTTCAATGTTGCAACTTGCTGAAAACTGTCCACAGTGTTCCTATCATCTAGATTAAACAGTACTGAAAAACAATTCAATTACAGAGTGCTTAAAACATGATTTAGAGTTTGTTTATGGAAAAGTGTTTATTTCTGTATTTCAAACATGATTTAGAGCTTGTTTATGGAAAAATGTTTATTTCTGTATTTCAATGTTGCAACTTGCTGAAAATTGTCCACAGTGTTCCTATCTTCTAGATTAAACAGTACTGCAAGAAAATTTAATTCCAGAGTGCATCAAACATGATTTAGAGCTTGTTTATGGAAAAGTGTTTATTTCTGTATTTCAATGTTGCAACTTGCTGAAAACTGTCCACAGTGTTCCTATCATCTAGATTAAACAGTACTGAAAAACAATTCAATTACAGAGTGCTTAAAACATGATTTAGAGCTTGTTTATGGAAAAGTGTTTATTTCTGTATTTCAAAATGATTTAGAGTTTGTTTATGGAAAAGTGTTTATTTCTGTATTTCAATGTTGTTACTTGCTGAAAATTGTCCACAGTGTTCCTATCTTCTAGATTAAACAGTACTGCAAAAAATTCACTTCCAGAGTGCATCAAAGATGATTTAGAGCTTGTTTATGGAAAAGTGTTTATTTCTGTATTTCAATGTTGCAACTTGCTGAAAATTGTCCACAGTGTTCCTATCTTCTAGATTAAACAGTACTGTAAACACATTCACTTCCAGAGTGCATCAAACATGATCTGTAGCTTGTTTATGGAAAAGTGTTTATTTCTGTATTTTAAATGATTTAGAGCTTGTTTATGGAAAAGTGTTTATTTCTGTATTTCAATGTTGCAACTTGCTGAAAACTGTCCACAGTGTTCCTATCATCTAGATTAAACAGTACTGAAAAACAATTCAATTACAGAGTGCTTAAAACATGATTTAGAGCTTGTTTATGGAAAAGTGTTTATTTCTGTATTTCAAAATGATTTAGAGCTTGTTTATGGAAAAGTGTTTATTTCTGTATTTCAATGTTGTTACTTGCTGAAAATTTTCCACAGTGTTCCTATCTTCTAGATTAAACAGTACTGCAAAAAAATTAATTCCAGAGTGCATCAAACATGATTTAGAGCTTGTTTATGGAAAAGTGTTTATTTCTGTATTTCAATGTTGCAACTTGCTGAAAACTGTCCACAGTGTTCCTATCATCTAGATTAAACAGTACTGAAAAACAATTCAATTACAGAGTGCTTAAAACATGATTTAGAGCTTGTTTATGGAAAAGTGTTTATTTCTGTATTTCAAAATGATTTAGAGTTTGTTTATGGAAAAGTGTTTATTTCTGTATTTCAAAATGATTTAGAGCTTGTTTATGGAAAAGTGTTTATTTCTGTATTTCAATGTTGTTACTTGCTGAAAATTGTCCACAGTGTTCCTATCTTCTAGATTAAACAGTACTGCAAAAAATTCACTTCCAGAGTGCATCAAACATGATTTAGAGCTTGTTTATGGAAAAGTGTTTATTTCTGTATTTCAATGTTGCAAATTGCTGAAAATTGTCCACAGTGTTCCTATCATCTAGATTAAACAGTAATGCAAAAAAATTCACTTAGAGTGCATCAAACATGGTTTAGAGCTTGTTTATGGAAAAGTGTTTATTTCTGTATTTCAATGTTGCAACTTGCTGAAAACTGTCCACAGTGTTCCTATCTTCTAGATTAAACAGTACTGCAAAAAAATTCACTTCCAGAGTGCATCAAACATGATTTGGAGCTTGTTTATGGAAAAGTGTTTATTTCTGTATTTCAATGTTGCAACTTGCTGAAAACTGTCCACAGTGTTCCTATCATCTAGATTAAACAGTACTGAAAAACAATTCAATTACAGAGTGCTTAAAACATGATTTAGAGCTTGTTTATGGAAAAGTGTTAATTTCTGTATTTCAACATGATTTAGAGCTTGTTCATGGAAAACTGTTTATTCCTGTATTTCAATGTTGCAACTTGCTGAAAATTGTCCACAGTGTTCCTATCATCTAGAATAAACAGTACTGCAAAAAATGTTACTTACAGAGTGCATCAAACATGATTTAGAGCTTGTTCATGGAAAAGTGTTTATTTCTGTATTTCAATGTTGCAAATTGCTGAAAACTGTCCACAGTGTTCCTATCATCTAGATTAAACAGTACTGAAAAACAATTCAATTACAGAGTGCTTAAAACATGATTTAGAGTTTGTTTATGGAAAAGTGTTTATTTCTGTATTTCAAACATGATTTAGAGCTTGTTTATGGAAAAATGTTTATTTCTGTATTTCAATGTTGCAACTTGCTGAAAATTGTCCACAGTGTTCCTATCTTCTAGATTAAACAGTACTGCAAAAAATTCACTTCCAGAGTGCATCAAAGATGATTTAGAGCTTGTTTATGGAAAAGTGTTTATTTCTGTATTTCAATGTTGCAACTTGCTGAAAATTGTCCACAGTGTTCCTATCTTCTAGATTAAACAGTCTGCAAAACAATTCAATTACAGAGTGCTTAAAACATGATTTAGAGCTTGTTTATGGAAAAGTGTTTATTTCTGTATTTCAATGTTGTAACTTGCTGAAAATTGTCCACAGTGTTCCTATCATCTAGAATAAACAGTACTGCAAAAAACGTCACTTACAGAGTGCATCAAACATGATTTAGAGCTTGTTTATGGAAAAGTGTTTATTTCTGTATTTCAATGTTGCAAATTGCTGAAAATTGTCCACAGTGTTCCTATCATCTAGATTAAACAGTAATGCAAAAAAATTCACTTAGAGTGCATCAAACATGGTTTAGAGCTTGTTTATGGAAAAGTGTTTATTTCTGTATTTCAATGTTGCAACTTGCTGAAAACTGTCCACAGTGTTCCTATCTTCTAGATTAAACAGTACTGCAAAACAATTCAATTACAGAGTGCATAAAACATGATTTAGAGCTTGTTTATGGAAAAGTGTTAATTTCTGTATTTCAACATGATTTAGAGCTTGTTCATGGAAAACTGTTTATTCCTGTATTTCAATGTTGCAACTTGCTGAAAATTGTCCACAGTGTTCCTATCATCTAGAATAAACAGTACTGCAAAAAATGTTACTTACAGAGTGCATCAAACATGATTTAGAGCTTGTTTATGGAAAAGTGTTTATTTCTGTATTTCAATGTTGCAACTTGCTGAAAACTGTCCACAGTGTTCCTATCATCTAGATTAAACAGTACTGAGAAACAATTCAATTACAGAGTGCTTAAAACATGATTTAGAGCTTGTTTATGGAAAAGTGTTTATTTCTGTATTTCAAAATGATTTAGAGTTTGTTTATGGAAAAGTGTTTATTTCTGTATTTCAAAATGATTTAGAGCTTGTTTATGGAAAAGTGTTTATTTCTGTATTTCAATGTTGTTACTTGCTGAAAATTGTCCACAGTGTTCCTATCTTCTAGATTAAACAGTACTGCAAAAAATTCACTTCCAGAGTGCATCAAACATGATTTAGAGCTTGTTTATGGAAAAGTGTTTATTTCTGTATTTCAATGTTGCAAATTGCTGAAAATTGTCCACAGTGTTCCTATCATCTAGATTAAACAGTAATGCAAAAAAATTCACTTAGAGTGCATCAAACATGGTTTAGAGCTTGTTTATGGAAAAGTGTTTATTTCTGTATTTCAATGTTGCAACTTGCTGAAAACTGTCCACAGTGTTCCTATCTTCTAGATTAAACAGTACTGCAAAAAAATTCACTTCCAGAGTGCATCAAACATGATTTGGAGCTTGTTTATGGAAAAGTGTTTATTTCTGTATTTCAATGTTGCAACTTGCTGAAAACTGTCCACAGTGTTCCTATCATCTAGATTAAACAGTACTGAAAAACAATTCAATTACAGAGTGCTTAAAACATGATTTAGAGCTTGTTTATGGAAAAGTGTTAATTTCTGTATTTCAACATGATTTAGAGCTTGTTCATGGAAAACTGTTTATTCCTGTATTTCAATGTTGCAACTTGCTGAAAATTGTCCACAGTGTTCCTATCATCTAGAATAAACAGTACTGCAAAAAATGTTACTTACAGAGTGCATCAAACATGATTTAGAGCTTGTTCATGGAAAAGTGTTTATTTCTGTATTTCAATGTTGCAAATTGCTGAAAACTGTCCACAGTGTTCCTATCATCTAGATTAAACAGTACTGAAAAACAATTCAATTACAGAGTGCTTAAAACATGATTTAGAGTTTGTTTATGGAAAAGTGTTTATTTCTGTATTTCAAACATGATTTAGAGCTTGTTTATGGAAAAATGTTTATTTCTGTATTTCAATGTTGCAACTTGCTGAAAATTGTCCACAGTGTTCCTATCTTCTAGATTAAACAGTACTGCAAAAAATTCACTTCCAGAGTGCATCAAAGATGATTTAGAGCTTGTTTATGGAAAAGTGTTTATTTCTGTATTTCAATGTTGCAACTTGCTGAAAATTGTCCACAGTGTTCCTATCTTCTAGATTAAACAGTCTGCAAAACAATTCAATTACAGAGTGCTTAAAACATGATTTAGAGCTTGTTTATGGAAAAGTGTTTATTTCTGTATTTCAATGTTGTAACTTGCTGAAAATTGTCCACAGTGTTCCTATCATCTAGAATAAACAGTACTGCAAAAAACGTCACTTACAGAGTGCATCAAACATGATTTAGAGCTTGTTTATGGAAAAGTGTTTATTTCTGTATTTCAATGTTGCAAATTGCTGAAAATTGTCCACAGTGTTCCTATCATCTAGATTAAACAGTAATGCAAAAAAATTCACTTAGAGTGCATCAAACATGGTTTAGAGCTTGTTTATGGAAAAGTGTTTATTTCTGTATTTCAATGTTGCAACTTGCTGAAAACTGTCCACAGTGTTCCTATCTTCTAGATTAAACAGTACTGCAAAACAATTCAATTACAGAGTGCATAAAACATGATTTAGAGCTTGTTTATGGAAAAGTGTTAATTTCTGTATTTCAACATGATTTAGAGCTTGTTCATGGAAAACTGTTTATTCCTGTATTTCAATGTTGCAACTTGCTGAAAATTGTCCACAGTGTTCCTATCATCTAGAATAAACAGTACTGCAAAAAATGTTACTTACAGAGTGCATCAAACATGATTTAGAGCTTGTTTATGGAAAAGTGTTTATTTCTGTATTTCAATGTTGCAACTTGCTGAAAACTGTCCACAGTGTTCCTATCATCTAGATTAAACAGTACTGAGAAACAATTCAATTACAGAGTGCTTAAAACATGATTTAGAGCTTGTTTATGGAAAAGTGTTTATTTCTGTATTTCAATGTTGCAACTTGCTGAAAATTGTCCACAGTGTTCCTATCTTCTAGATTAAACAGTCTGCAAAACAATTCAATTACAGAGTGCTTAAAACATGATTTAGAGCTTGTTTATGGAAAAGTGTTTATTTCTGTATTTCAATGTTGTAACTTGCTGAAAATTGTCCACAGTGTTCCTATCATCTAGAATAAACAGTACTGCAAAAAACGTCACTTACAGAGTGCATCAAACATGATTTAGAGCTTGTTTATGGAAAAGTGTTTATTTCTGTATTTCAATGTTGCAAATTGCTGAAAATTGTCCACAGTGTTCCTATCATCTAGATTAAACAGTAATGCAAAAAAATTCACTTAGAGTGCATCAAACATGGTTTAGAGCTTGTTTATGGAAAAGTGTTTATTTCTGTATTTCAATGTTGCAACTTGCTGAAAACTGTCCACAGTGTTCCTATCTTCTAGATTAAACAGTACTGCAAAAAAATTCACTTCCAGAGTGCATCAAACATGATTTGGAGCTTGTTTATGGAAAAGTGTTTATTTCTGTATTTCAATGTTGCAACTTGCTGAAAACTGTCCACAGTGTTCCTATCATCTAGATTAAACAGTACTGAAAAACAATTCAATTACAGAGTGCATAAAACATGATTTAGAGCTTGTTTATGGAAAAGTGTTAATTTCTGTATTTCAACATGATTTAGAGCTTGTTCATGGAAAACTGTTTATTCCTGTATTTCAATGTTGCAACTTGCTGAAAATTGTCCACAGTGTTCCTATCATCTAGAATAAACAGTACTGCAAAAAATGTTACTTACAGAGTGCATCAAACATGATTTAGAGCTTGTTTATGGAAAAGTGTTTATTTCTGTATTTCAATGTTGCAACTTGCTGAAAACTGTCCACAGTGTTCCTATCATCTAGATTAAACAGTACTGAAAAACAATTCAATTACAGAGTGCTTAAAACATGATTTAGAGCTTGTTTATGGAAAAGTGTTAATTTCTGTATTTCAACATGATTTAGAGCTTGTTCATGGAAAACTGTTTATTCCTGTATTTCAATGTTGCAACTTGCTGAAAATTGTCCACAGTGTTCCTATCATCTAGAATAAACAGTACTGCAAAAAATGTTACTTACAGAGTGCATCAAACATGATTTAGAGCTTGTTTATGGAAAAGTGTTTATTTCTGTATTTCAATGTTGCAACTTGCTGAAAACTGTCCACAGTGTTCCTATCATCTAGATTAAACAGTACTGAAAAACAATTCAATTACAGAGTGCTTAAAACATGATTTAGAGCTTGTTTATGGAAAAGTGTTAATTTCTGTATTTCAACATGATTTAGAGCTTGTTCATGGAAAACTGTTTATTCCTCTATTTCAATGTTGCAACTTGCTGAAAATTGTCCACAGTGTTCCTATCATCTAGATTAAACAGTACTGAAAAACAATTCAATTACAGAGTGCTTAAAACATGATTTAGAGCTTGTTTATGGAAAAGTGTTTATTTCTGTATTTCAAAATGATTTAGAGTTTGTTTATGGAAAAGTGTTTATTTCTGTATTTCAAAATGATTTAGAGCTTGTTTATGGAAAAGTGTTTATTTCTGTATTTCAATGTTGCAACTTGCTGAAAATTGTCCACAGTGTTCCTATCTTCTAGATTAAACAGTCTGCAAAACAATTCAATTACAGAGTGCTTAAAACATGATTTAGAGCTTGTTTATGGAAAAGTGTTTATTTCTGTATTTCAATGTTGTAACTTGCTGAAAATTGTCCACAGTGTTCCTATCATCTAGAATAAACAGTACTGCAAAAAACGTCACTTACAGAGTGCATCAAACATGGTTTAGAGCTTGTTTATGGAAAAGTGTTTATTTCTGTATTTCAATGTTGCAACTTGCTGAAAACTGTCCACAGTGTTCCTATCTTCTAGATTAAACAGTACTGCAAAAAAATTCACTTCCAGAGTGCATCAAACATGATTTGGAGCTTGTTTATGGAAAAGTGTTTATTTCTGTATTTCAATGTTGCAACTTGCTGAAAACTGTCCACAGTGTTCCTATCATCTAGATTAAACAGTACTGAAAAACAATTCAATTACAGAGTGCTTAAAACATGATTTAGAGCTTGTTTATGGAAAAGTGTTAATTTCTGTATTTCAACATGATTTAGAGCTTGTTCATGGAAAACTGTTTATTCCTGTATTTCAATGTTGCAACTTGCTGACAATTGTCCACAGTGTTCCTATCATCTAGAATAAACAGTACTGCAAAAAATGTTACTTACAGAGTGCATCAAACATGATTTAGAGCTTGTTTATGGAAAAGTGTTTATTTCTGTATTTCAATGTTGCAACTTGCTGAAAACTGTCCACAGTGTTCCTATCATCTAGATTAAACAGTACTGAAAAACAATTCAATTACAGAGTGCTTAAAACATGATTTAGAGCTTGTTTATGGAAAAGTGTTAATTTCTGTATTTCAACATGATTTAGAGCTTGTTCATGGAAAACTGTTTATTCCTGTATTTCAATGTTGCAACTTGCTGAAAATTGTCCACAGTGTTCCTATCATCTAGAATAAACAGTACTGCAAAAAATGTTACTTACAGAGTGCATCAAACATGATTTAGAGCTTGTTCATGGAAAAGTGTTTATTTCTTTATTTCAATGTTGCAAATTGCTGAAAACTGTCCACAGTGTTCCTATCATCTAGATTAAACAGTACTGAAAAACAATTCAATTACAGAGTGCTTAAAACATGATTTAGAGTTTGTTTATGGAAAAGTGTTTATTTCTGTATTTCAAACATGATTTAGAGCTTGTTTATGGAAAAATGTTTATTTCTGTATTTCAATGTTGCAACTTGCTGAAAATTGTCCACAGTGTTCCTATCTTCTAGATTAAACAGTACTGCAAGAAAATTTAATTCCAGAGTGCATCAAACATGATTTAGAGCTTGTTTATGGAAAAGTGTTTATTTCTGTATTTCAATGTTGCAACTTGCTGAAAACTGTCCACAGTGTTCCTATCATCTAGATTAAACAGTACTGAAAAACAATTCAATTACAGAGTGCTTAAAACATGATTTAGAGTTTGTTTATGGAAAAGTGTTTATTTCTGTATTTCAAACATGATTTAGAGCTTGTTTATGGAAAAATGTTTATTTCTGTATTTCAATGTTGCAACTTGCTGAAAATTGTCCACAGTGTTCCTATCATCCTGATTAAACAGTACTGCAAGAAAATTTAATTCCAGAGTGCATCAAACATGATTTAGAGCTTGTTTATGGAAAAGTGTTTATTTCTGTATTTCAATGTTGCAACTTGCTGAAAACTGTCCACAGTGTTCCTATCATCTAGATTAAACAGTACTGAAAAACAATTCAATTACAGAGTGCTTAAAACATGATTTAGAGCTTGTTTATGGAAAAGTGTTTATTTCTGTATTTCAAAATGATTTAGAGTTTGTTTATGGAAAAGTGTTTATTTCTGTATTTCAAAATGATTTAGAGCTTGTTCATGGAAAAGTGTTTATTTCTGTATTTCAATGTTGTTACTTGCTGAAAATTGTCCACAGTGTTCCTATCTTCTAGATTAAACAGTACTGCAAAAAATTCACTTCCAGAGTGCATCAAAGATGATTTAGAGCTTGTTTATGGAAAAGTGTTTATTTCTGTATTTCAATGTTGCAACTTGCTGAAAATTGTCCACAGTGTTCCTATCTTCTAGATTAAACAGTCTGCAAAACAATTCAATTACAGAGTGCTTAAAACATGATTTAGAGCTTGTTTATGGAAAAGTGTTTATTTCTGTATTTCAATGTTGTAACTTGCTGAAAATTGTCCACAGTGTTCCTATCATCTAGAATAAACAGTACTGCAAAAAACGTCACTTACAGAGTGCATCAAACATGATTTAGAGCTTGTTTATGGAAAAGTGTTTATTTCTGTATTTCAATGTTGCAAATTGCTGAAAATTGTCCACAGTGTTCCTATCATCTAGATTAAACAGTAATGCAAAAAAATTCACTTAGAGTGCATCAAACATGGTTTAGAGCTTATTTATGGAAAAGTGTTTATTTCTGTATTTCAATGTTGCAACTTGCTGAAAACTGTCCACAGTGTTCCTATCTTCTAGATTAAACAGTACTGCAAAAAAATTCACTTCCAGAGTGCATCAAACATGATTTGGAGCTTGTTTATGGAAAAGTGTTTATTTCTGTATTTCAATGTTGCAACTTGCTGAAAACTGTCCACAGTGTTCCTATCATCTAGATTAAACAGTACTGAAAAACAATTCAATTACAGAGTGCTTAAAACATGATTTAGAGCTTGTTTATGGAAAAGTGTTAATTTCTGTATTTCAACATGATTTAGAGCTTGTTCATGGAAAACTGTTTATTCCTGTATTTCAATGTTGCAACTTGCTGACAATTGTCCACAGTGTTCCTATCATCTAGAATAAACAGTACTGCAAAAAATGTTACTTACAGAGTGCATCAAACATGATTTAGAGCTTGTTTATGGAAAAGTGTTTATTTCTGTATTTCAATGTTGCAACTTGCTGAAAACTGTCCACAGTGTTCCTATCATCTAGATTAAACAGTACTGAAAAACAATTCAATTACAGAGTGCTTAAAACATGATTTAGAGTTTGTTTATGGAAAAGTGTTTATTTCTGTATTTCAAACATGATTTAGAGCTTGTTTATGGAAAAATGTTTATTTCTGTATTTCAATGTTGCAACTTGCTGAAAATTGTCCACAGTGTTCCTATCTTCTAGATTAAACAGTACTGCAAGAAAATTTAATTCCAGAGTGCATCAAACATGATTTAGAGCTTGTTTATGGAAAAGTGTTTATTTCTGTATTTCAATGTTGCAACTTGCTGAAAACTGTCCACAGTGTTCCTATCATCTAGATTAAACAGTACTGAAAAACAATTCAATTACAGAGTGCTTAAAACATGATTTAGAGTTTGTTTATGGAAAAGTGTTTATTTCTGTATTTCAAACATGATTTAGAGCTTGTTTATGGAAAAATGTTTATTTCTGTATTTCAATGTTGCAACTTGCTGAAAATTGTCCACAGTGTTCCTATCTTCTAGATTAAACAGTACTGCAAGAAAATTTAATTCCAGAGTGCATCAAACATGATTTAGAGCTTGTTTATGGAAAAGTGTTTATTTCTGTATTTCAATGTTGCAACTTGCTGAAAACTGTCCACAGTGTTCCTATCATCTAGATTAAACAGTACTGAAAAACAATTCAATTACAGAGTGCTTAAAACATGATTTAGAGTTTGTTTATGGAAAAGTGTTTATTTCTGTATTTCAAACATGATTTAGAGCTTGTTTATGGAAAAATGTTTATTTCTGTATTTCAATGTTGCAACTTGCTGAAAATTGTCCACAGTGTTCCTATCTTCTAGATTAAACAGTACTGCAAGAAAATTTAATTCCAGAGTGCATCAAACATGATTTAGAGCTTGTTTATGGAAAAGTGTTTATTTCTGTATTTCAATGTTGCAACTTGCTGAAAACTGTCCACAGTGTTCCTATCATCTAGATTAAACAGTACTGAAAAACAATTCAATTACAGAGTGCTTAAAACATGATTTAGAGCTTGTTTATGGAAAAGTGTTTATTTCTGTATTTCAAAATGATTTAGAGTTTGTTTATGGAAAAGTGTTTATTTCTGTATTTCAAAATGATTTAGAGCTTGTTTATGGAAAAGTGTTTATTTCTGTATTTCAATGTTGTTACTTGCTGAAAATTGTCCACAGTGTTCCTATCTTCTAGATTAAACAGTACTGCAAAAAATTCACTTCCAGAGTGCATCAAAGATGATTTAGAGCTTGTTTATGGAAAAGTGTTTATTTCTGTATTTCAATGTTGCAACTTGCTGAAAATTGTCCACAGTGTTCCTATCTTCTAGATTAAACAGTCTGCAAAACAATTCAATTACAGAGTGCTTAAAACATGATTTAGAGCTTGTTTATGGAAAAGTGTTTATTTCTGTATTTCAATGTTGTAACTTGCTGAAAATTGTCCACAGTGTTCCTATCATCTAGAATAAACAGTACTGAAAAAAAATTCACTTACAGAGTGCATCAAACATGGTTTAGAGCTTGTTTATGGAAAAGTGTTTATTTCTGTATTTCAATGTTGCAACTTGCTGAAAACTGTCCACAGTGTTCCTATCTTCTAGATTAAACAGTACTGCAAAAAAATTCACTTCCAGAGTGCATCAAACATGATTTGGAGCTTGTTTATGGAAAAGTGTTTATTTCTGTATTTCAATGTTGCAACTTGCTGAAAACTGTCCACAGTGTTCCTATCATCTAGATTAAACAGTACTGAAAAACAATTCAATTACAGAGTGCTTAAAACATGATTTAGAGCTTGTTTTTGAAAAGTGTTAATTTCTGTATTTCAACATGATTTAGAGCTTGTTCATGGAAAACTGTTTATTCCTGTATTTCAATGTTGCAACTTGCTGAAAATAGTCCACAGTGTTCCTATCATCTAGAATAAACACTACTGCAAAAAATGTTACTTACAGAGTGCATCAAACATGATTTAGAGCTTGTTCATGGAAAAGTGTTTATTTCTGTATTTCAATGTTGCAAATTGCTGAAAACTGTCCACAGTGTTCCTATCATCTAGATTAAACAGTACTGAAAAACAATTCAATTACAGAGTGCTTAAAACATGATTTAGAGTTTGTTTATGGAAAAGTGTTTATTTCTGTATTTCAAACATGATTTAGAGCTTGTTTATGGAAAAAAATTTATTTCTGTATTTCAATGTTGCAACTTGCTGAAAATTGTCCACAGTGTTCCTATCTTCTAGAATAAACACTACTGCAAAAAATGTTACTTACAGAGTGCATCAAACATGATTTGGAGCTTGTTTATGGAAAAGTGTTTATTTCTGTATTTCAATGTTGCAACTTGCTGAAAACTGTCCACAGTGTTCCTATCATCTAGATTAAACAGTACTGAAAAACAATTCAATTACAGAGTGCTTAAAACATGATTTAGAGCTTGTTTATGGAAAAGTGTTAATTTCTGTATTTCAACATGATTTAGAGCTTGTTCATGGAAAACTGTTTATTCCTGTATTTCAATGTTGCAACTTGCTGAAAATAGTCCACAGTGTTCCTATCATCGAGAATAAACACTACTGCAAAAAATGTTACTTACAGAGTGCATCAAACATGATTTAGAGCTTGTTCATGGAAAAGTGTTTATTTCTGTATTTCAATGTTGCAAATTGCTGAAAACTGTCCAAAGTGTTCCTATCATCTAGATTAAACAGTACTGAAAAACAATTCAATTACAGAGTGCTTAAAACATGATTTAGAGTTTGTTTATGGAAAAGTGTTTATTTCTGTATTTCAAACATGATTTAGAGCTTGTTTATGGAAAAATGTTTATTTCTGTATTTCAATGTTGCAACTTGCTGAAAATTGTCCACAGTGTTCCTATCTTCTAGATTAAACAGTACTGCAAGAAAATTTAATTCCAGAGTGCATCAAACATGATTTAGAGCTTGTTTATGGAAAAGTGTTTATTTCTGTATTTCAATGTTGCAACTTGCTGAAAACTGTCCACAGTGTTCCTATCATCTAGATTAAACAGTACTGAAAAACAATTCAATTACAGAGTGCTTAAAACATGATTTAGAGCTTGTTTATGGAAAAGTGTTTATTTCTGTATTTCAAAATGATTTAGAGTTTGTTTATGGAAAAGTGTTTATTTCTGTATTTCAAAATGATTTAGAGCTTGTTTATGGAAAAGTGTTTATTTCTGTATTTCAATGTTGTTACTTGCTGAAAATTGTCCACAGTGTTCCTATCTTCTAGATTAAACAGTACTGCAAAAAATTCACTTCCAGAGTGCATCAAAGATGATTTAGAGCTTGTTTATGGAAAAGTGTTTATTTCTGTATTTCAATGTTGCAACTTGCTGAAAATTGTCCACAGTGTTCCTATCTTCTAGATTAAACAGTCTGCAAAACAATTCAATTACAGAGTGCTTAAAACATGATTTAGAGCTTGTTTATGGAAAAGTGTTTATTTCTGTATTTCAATGTTGTAACTTGCTGAAAATTGTCCACAGTGTTCCTATCTTCTAGAATAAACAGTACTGCAAAAAACGTCACTTACAGAGTGCATCAAACATGATTTAGAGCTTGTTTATGGAAAAGTGTTTATTTCTGTATTTCAATGTTGCAAATTGCTGAAAATTGTCCACAGTGTTCCTATCATCTGATTAAACAGTAATGCAAAAAAATTCACTTAGAGTGCATCAAACATGGTTTAGAGCTTGTTTATGGAAAAGTGTTTATTTCTGTATTTCAATGTTGCAACTTGCTGAAAACTGTCCACAGTGTTCCTATCTTCTAGATTAAACAGTACTGCAAAAAAATTCACTTCCAGAGTGCATCAAAGATGATTTAGAGCTTGTTTATGGAAAAGTGTTTATTTCTGTATTTCAATGTTGCAACTTGCTGAAAATTGTCCACAGTGTTCCTATCATCTAGATTAAACAGTACTGAAAAACAATTCAATTACAGAGTGCTTAAAACATGATTTAGAGCTTGTTTATGGAAAAGTGTTAATTTCTGTATTTCAACATGATTTAGAGCTTGTTCATGGAAAACTGTTTATTCCTGTATTTCAATGTTGCAACTTGCTGAAAATTGTCCACAGTGTTCCTATCATCTAGAATAAACAGTACTGCAAAAAATGTTACTTACAGAGTGCATCAAACATGATTTAGAGCTTGTTTATGGAAAAGTGTTTATTTCTGTATTTCAATGTTGCAACTTGCTGAAAACTGTCCACAGTGTTCCTATCATCTAGATTAAACAGTACTGAAAAACAATTCAATTACAGAGTGCTTAAAACATGATTTAGAGCTTGTTTATGGAAAAGTGTTAATTTCTGTATTTCAACATGATTTAGAGCTTGTTCATGGAAAACTGTTTATTCCTGTATTTCAATGTTGCAACTTGCTGAAAATAGTCCACAGTGTTCCTATCATCTAGAATAAACACTACTGCAAAAAATGTTACTTACAGAGTGCATCAAACATGATTTAGAGCTTGTTCATGGAAAAGTGTTTATTTCTGTATTTCAATGTTGCAAATTGCTGAAAACTGTCCAAAGTGTTCCTATCATCTAGATTAAACAGTACTGAAAAACAATTCAATTACAGAGTGCTTAAAACATGATTTAGAGTTTGTTTATGGAAAAGTGTTTATTTCTGTATTTCAAACATGATTTAGAGCTTGTTTATGGAAAAATGTTTATTTCTGTATTTCAATGTTGCAACTTGCTGAAAATTGTCCACAGTGTTCCTATCTTCTAGATTAAACAGTACTGCAAGAAAATTTAATTCCAGAGTGCATCAAACATGATTTAGAGCTTGTTTATGGAAAAGTGTTTATTTCTGTATTTCAATGTTGCAACTTGCTGAAAACTGTCCACAGTGTTCCTATCATCTAGATTAAACAGTACTGAAAAACAATTCAATTACAGAGTGCTTAAAACATGATTTAGAGCTTGTTTATGGAAAAGTGTTTATTTCTGTATTTCAAAATGATTTAGAGTTTGTTTATGGAAAAGTGTTTATTTCTGTATTTCAAAATGATTTAGAGCTTGTTTATGGAAAAGTGTTTATTTCTGTATTTCAATGTTGTTACTTGCTGAAAATTGTCCACAGTGTTCCTATCTTCTAGATTAAACAGTACTGCAAAAAATTCACTTCCAGAGTGCATCAAAGATGATTTAGAGCTTGTTTATGGAAAAGTGTTTATTTCTGTATTTCAATGTTGCAACTTGCTGAAAATTGTCCACAGTGTTCCTATCTTCTAGATTAAACAGTCTGCAAAACAATTCAATTACAGAGTGCTTAAAACATGATTTAGAGCTTGTTTATGGAAAAGTGTTTATTTCTGTATTTCAATGTTGTAACTTGCTGAAAATTGTCCACAGTGTTCCTATCATCTAGAATAAACAGTACTGCAAAAAACGTCACTTACAGAGTGCATCAAACATGATTTAGAGCTTGTTTATGGAAAAGTGTTTATTTCTGTATTTCAATGTTGCAAATTGCTGAAAATTGTCCACAGTGTTCCTATCATCTGATTAAACAGTAATGCAAAAAAATTCACTTAGAGTGCATCAAACATGGTTTAGAGCTTGTTTATGGAAAAGTGTTTATTTCTGTATTTCAATGTTGCAACTTGCTGAAAACTGTCCACAGTGTTCCTATCTTCTAGATTAAACAGTACTGCAAAAAAATTCACTTCCAGAGTGCATCAAAGATGATTTAGAGCTTGTTTATGGAAAAGTGTTTATTTCTGTATTTCAATGTTGCAACTTGCTGAAAATTGTCCACAGTGTTCCTATCATCTAGATTAAACAGTACTGAAAAACAATTCAATTACAGAGTGCTTAAAACATGATTTAGAGCTTGTTTATGGAAAAGTGTTAATTTCTGTATTTCAACATGATTTAGAGCTTGTTCATGGAAAACTGTTTATTCCTGTATTTCAATGTTGCAACTTGCTGAAAATTGTCCACAGTGTTCCTATCATCTAGAATAAACAGTACTGCAAAAAATGTTACTTACAGAGTGCATCAAACATGATTTAGAGCTTGTTTATGGAAAAGTGTTTATTTCTGTATTTCAATGTTGCAACTTGCTGAAAACTGTCCACAGTGTTCCTATCATCTAGATTAAACAGTACTGAAAAACAATTCAATTACAGAGTGCTTAAAACATGATTTAGAGCTTGTTTATGGAAAAGTGTTAATTTCTGTATTTCAACATGATTTAGAGCTTGTTTATGGAAAAAAAATTATTTCTGTATTTCAATGTTGCAACTTGCTGAAAATTGTCCACAGTGTTCCTATCTTCTAGATTAAACAGTACTGCAAGAAAATTTAATTCCAGAGTGCATCAAACATGATTTAGAGCTTGTTTATGGAAAAGTGTTTATTTCTGTATTTCAATGTTGCAACTTGCTGAAAACTGTCCACAGTGTTCCTATCATCTAGATTAAACAGTACTGAAAAACAATTCAATTACAGAGTGCTTAAAACATGATTTAGAGCTTGTTTATGGAAAAGTGTTTATTTCTGTATTTCAAAATGATTTAGAGTTTGTTTATGGAAAAGTGTTTATTTCTGTATTTCAAAATGATTTAGAGCTTGTTTATGGAAAAGTGTTTATTTCTGTATTTCAATGTTGTTACTTGCTGAAAATTGTCCACAGTGTTCCTATCTTCTAGATTAAACAGTACTGCAAAGAATTCACTTCCAGAGTGCATCAAAGATGATTTAGAGCTTGTTTATGGAAAAGTGTTTATTTCTGTATTTCAATGTTGCAACTTGCTGAAAATTGTCCACAGTGTTCCTATCTTCTAGATTAAACACTACTGTAAAAACATTCACTTCCAGAGTGCATCAAACATGATCTGTAGCTTGTTTATGGAAGAGTGTTTATTTCTGTATTTCAATGTTGCAACTTGCTGAAAATTGTCCACAGTGTTCCCATCTTCTAGATTAAACAGTACTGCAAGAAAATTCACTTCCAGAGTGCATCAAACATGATTTAGAGCTTGTTTATAGAAAAGTGTTTATTTCTGTATTTTAAATGATTTAGAGCTTGTTTATGGAAAAGTGTTTATTTCTGTATTTCAATGTTGCAACTTGCTGAAAACTGTCCACAGTGTTCCTATCATCTAGATTAAACAGTACTGAAAAACAATTCAATTACAGAGTGCTTAAAACATGATTTAGAGCTTGTTTATGGAAAAGTGTTTATTTCTGTATTTCAAAATGATTTAGAGCTTGTTTATGGACAAGTGTTTATTTCTGTATTTCAATGTTGCAACTTGCTGAAAATTGTCCATAGTGTTCCTATCATCTAGAATAAACAGTACTGCAAAACATGTCACCTACAGAATACATCAAACATGATTTAGAGCTTGTTTATGGAAAAGTGTTTATTTCTGTATTTCAATGTTGCAACTTGCTGAAAATTGTCCACAGTGTTCCTATCTTCTAGATTAAACAGTACTGTAAAAACATTCACTTCCAGAGTGCATCAAACATGATCTGTAGCTTGTTTATGGAAAAGTGTTTATTTCTGTATTTCAATGTTGCAACTTGCTGAAAATTGTCCACAGTGTTCCCATCTTCTAGATTAAACAGTACTGCAAGAAAATTCACTTCCAGAGTGCATCAAACATGATTTAGAGCTTGTTTATAGAAAAGTGTTTATTTCTGTATTTTAAATGATTTAGAGCTTGTTTATGGAAAAGTGTTTATTTCTGTATTTCAATGTTGCAACTTGCTGAAAACTGCCCACAGTGTTCCTATCATCCTGATTAAACAGTACTGAAAAACAATTCAATTACAGAGTGCTTAAAACATGATTTAGAGCTTGTTTATGGAAAAGTGTTTATTTCTGTATTTCAAAATGATTTAGAGTTTGTTTATGGAAAAGTGTTTATTTCTGTATTTCAAAATGATTTAGAGCTTGTTTATGGAAAAGTGTTTATTTCTGTATTTCAATGTTGTTACTTGCTGAAAATTGTCCACAGTGTTCCTATCTTCTAGATTAAACAGTACTGCAAAAAATTCACTTCCAGAGTGCATCAAAGATGATTTAGAGCTTGTTTATGGAAAAGTGTTTATTTCTGTATTTCAATGTTGCAACTTGCTGAAAATTGTCCACAGTGTTCCTATCTTCTAGATTAAACAGTCTGCAAAACAATTCAATTACAGAGTGCTTAAAACATGATTTAGAGCTTGTTTATGGAAAAGTGTTTATTTCTGTATTTCAATGTTGTAACTTGCTGAAAATTGTCCACAGTGTTCCTATCATCTAGAATAAACAGTACTGCAGAAAACGTCACTTACAGAGTGCATCAAACATGATTTAGAGCTTGTTTATGGAAAAGTGTTTATTTCTGTATTTCAATGTTGCAAATTGCTGAAAATTGTCCACAGTGTTCCTATCATCTAGATTAAACAGTAATGCAAAAAAATTCACTTAGAGTGCATCAAACATGGTTTAGAGCTTGTTTATGGAAAAGTGTTTATTTCTGTATTTCAATGTTGCAACTTGCTGAAAACTGTCCATAGTGTTCCTATCTTCTAGATTAAACAGTACTGCAAAAAAATTCACTTCCAGAGTGCATCAAAGATGATTTAGAGCTTGTTTATGGAAAAGTGTTTATTTCTGTATTTCAATGTTGCAACTTGCTGAAAATTGTCCACAGTGTTCCTATCATCTAGATTAAACAGTACTGAAAAACAATTCAATTACAGAGTGCTTAAAACATGATTTAGAGCTTGTTTATGGAAAAGTGTTAATTTCTGTATTTCAACATGATTTAGAGCTTGTTCATGGAAAACTGTTTATTCCTGTATTTCAATGTTGCAACTTGCTGAAAATTGTCCACAGTGTTCCTATCATCTAGAATAAACAGTACTGCAAAAAATGTTACTTACAGAGTGCATCAAACATGATTTAGAGCTTGTTTATGGAAAAGTGTTTATTTCTGTATTTCAATGTTGCAACTTGCTGAAAACTGTCCACAGTGTTCCTATCATCTAGATTAAACAGTACTGAAAAACAATTCAATTACAGAGTGCTTAAAACATGATTTAGAGCTTGTTTATGGAAAAGTGTTAATTTCTGTATTTCAACATGATTTAGAGCTTGTTTATGGAAAAAAAAATATTTCTGTATTTCAATGTTGCAACTTGCTGAAAATTGTCCACAGTGTTCCTATCTTCTAGATTAAACAGTACTGCAAGAAAATTTAATTCCAGAGTGCATCAAACATGATTTAGAGCTTGTTTATGGAAAAGTGTTTATTTCTGTATTTCAATGTTGCAACTTGCTGAAAACTGTCCACAGTGTTCCTATCATCTAGATTAAACAGTACTGAAAAACAATTCAATTACAGAGTGCTTAAAACATGATTTAGAGCTTGTTTATGGAAAAGTGTTTATTTCTGTATTTCAAAATGATTTAGAGTTTGTTTATGGAAAAGTGTTTATTTCTGTATTTCAAAATGATTTAGAGCTTGTTTATGGAAAAGTGTTTATTTCTGTATTTCAAAATGATTTAGAGCTTGTTTATGGAAAAGTGTTTATTTCTGTATTTCAATGTTGTTACTTGCTGAAAATTGTCCACAGTGTTCCTATGTTCTAGATTAAACAGTACTGCAAAGAATTCACTTCCAGAGTGCATCAAAGATGATTTAGAGCTTGTTTATGGAAAAGTGTTTATTTCTGTATTTCAATGTTGCAACTTGCTGAAAATTGTCCACAGTGTTCCTATCTTCTAGATTAAACAGTACTGTAAAAACATTCACTTCCAGAGTGCATCAAACATGATCTGTAGCTTGTTTATGGAAGAGTGTTTATTTCTGTATTTCAATGTTGCAACTTGCTGAAAATTGTCCACAGTGTTCCCATCTTCTAGATTAAACAGTACTGCAAGAAAATTCACTTCCAGAGTGCATCAAACATGATTTAGAGCTTGTTTATAGAAAAGTGTTTATTTCTGTATTTTAAATGATTTAGAGCTTGTTTATGGAAAAGTGTTTATTTCTGTATTTCAATGTTGCAACTTGCTGAAAACTGTCCACAGTGTTCCTATCATCTAGATTAAACAGTACTGAAAAACAATTCAATTACAGAGTGCTTAAAACATGATTTAGAGCTTGTTTATGGAAAAGTGTTTATTTCTGTATTTCAAAATGATTTAGAGCTTGTTTATGGAAAAGTGTTTATTTCTGTATTTCAATGTTGTTACTTGCTGAAAATTGTCCATAGTGTTCCTATCATCTAGAATAAACAGTACTGCAAAACATGTCACCTACAGAATACATCAAACATGATTTAGAGCTTGTTTATGGAAAAGTGTTTATTTCTGTATTTCAATGTTGCAACTTGCTGAAAATTGTCCACAGTGTTCCTATCTTCTAGATTAAACAGTACTGTAAAAACATTCACTTCCAGAGTGCATCAAACATGATCTGTAGCTTGTTTATGGAAAAGTGTTTATTTCTGTATTTCAATGTTGCAACTTGCTGAAAATTGTCCACAGTGTTCCCATCTTCTAGATTAAACAGTACTGCAAGAAAATTCACTTCCAGAGTGCATCAAACATGATTTAGAGCTTGTTTATAGAAAAGTGTTTATTTCTGTATTTTAAATGATTTAGAGCTTGTTTATGGAAAAGTGTTTATTTCTGTATTTCAATGTTGCAACTTGCTGAAAACTGCCCACAGTGTTCCTATCATCTAGATTAAACAGTACTGAAAAACAATTCAATTACAGAGTGCTTAAAACATGATTTAGAGCTTGTTTATGGAAAAGTGTTTATTTCTGTATTTCAAAATGATTTAGAGTTTGTTTATGGAAAAGTGTTTATTTCTGTATTTCAATGTTGTAACTTGCTGAAAATTGTCCACAGTGTTCCTATCATCTAGAATAAACAGTACTGCAAAAAATGTCACTTACAGAGTGCATCAAACATGATTTAGAGCTTGTTTATGGAAAAGTGTTTATTTCTGTATTTCAATGTTGCAACTTGCTGAAAACTGTCCACAGTGTTCCTATCATCTAGATTAAACAGTACTGAAAAACAATTCAATTACAGAGTGCTTAAAACATGATTTAAAGCTTGTTTATGACAAGTGTTAATTTCTGTATTTCAACATGATTTAGAGCTTGTTCATGGAAAACTGTTTATTCCTGTATTTCAATGTTGCAACTTGCTGAAAATTGTCCACAGTGTTCCTATCATCTAGAATAAACAGTACTGCAAAAAATGTTACTTACAGAGTGCATCAAACATGATTTAGAGCTTGTTCATGGAAAAGTGTTTATTTCTGTATTTCAATGTTGCAACTTGCTGAAAATTGTCCACAGTGTTCCTATCATCTAGAATAAACAGTACTGCAAAAAATGTTACTTACAGAGTGCATCAAACATGATTTAGAGCTTGTTCATGGAAAAGTGTTTATTTCTGTATTTCAATGTTGCAACTTGCTGAAAATTGTCCACAGTGTTCCTATCATCTAGATTAAACAGTACTGCAAGAAAATTTACTTCCAGAGTGCATCAAACATGATTTAGAGCTTGTTTATGGAAAAGTGTTTATTTCTGTATTTCAATGTTGCAACTTGCTGAAAACTGTCCACAGTGTTCCTATCATCTAGATTAAACAGTACTGACAAACAATTCAATTACAGAGTGCTTAAAACATGATTTAGAGCTTGTTTATGGAAAAGTGTTTATTTCTGTATTTCAAAATGATTTAGAGTTTGTTTATGGAAAAGTGTTTATTTCTGTATTTCAAAATGATTTAGAGCTTGTTTATGGAAAAGTGTTTATTTCTGTATTTCAATGTTGTTACTTGCTGAAAATTGTCCACAGTGTTCCTATCTTCTAGATTAAACAGTACTGCAAAAAATTCACTTCCAGAGTGCATCAAAGATGATTTAGAGCTTGTTTATGGAAAAGTGTTTATTTCTGTATTTCAATGTTGCAACTTGCTGAAAATTGTCCACAGTGTTCCTATCTTCTAGATGAAACAGTACTGTAAAAACATTCACTTCCAGAGTGCATCAAACATGATCTGTAGCTTGTTTATGGAAAAGTGTTTATTTCTGTATTTCAATGTTGCAACTTGCTGAAAATTGTCCACAGTGTTCCCATCTTCTAGATTAAACAGTACTGCAAGAAAATTCACTTCCAGAGTGCATCAAACATGATTTAGAGCTTGTTTATAGAAAAGTGTTTATTTCTGTATTTTAAATGATTTAGAGCTTGTTTATGGAAAAGTGTTTATTTCTGTATTTCAATGTTGCAACTTGCTGAAAACTGTCCACAGTGTTCCTATCATCTAGATTAAACAGTACTGAAAAACAATTCAAATACAGAGTGCTTAAAACATGATTTAGAGCTTGTTTATGGAAAAGTGTTTATTTCTGTATTTCAAAATGATTTAGAGTTTGTTTATGGAAAAGTGTTTATTTCTGTATTTCAATGTTGTAACTTGCTGAAAATTGTCCACAGTGTTCCTATCATCTGGAATAAACAGTACTGCAAAAAATGTCACTTACAGAGTGCATCAAACATGATTTAGAGCTTGTTTATGGAAAAGTGTTTATTTCTGTATTTCAATGTTGCAACTTGCTGAAAATTGTCCACAGTGTCCCTATCTTCTAGATTAAACAGTACTGTAAAAACATTCACTTCCAGAGTGCATCAAACATGATCTGTAGCTTGTTTATGGAAAAGTGTTTATTTCTGTATTTCAATGTTGCAACTTGCTGAAAATTGTCCACAGTGTTCCCATCTTCTAGATTAAACAGTACTGCAAGAAAATTCACTTCCAGAGTGCATCAAACATGATTTAGAGCTTGTTTATGGAAAAGTGTTTATTTCTGTATTTTAAATGATTTAGAGCTTGTTCATGGAAAAGTGTTTATTTCTGTATTTCAATGTTGCAACTTGCTGAAAACTGTCCACAGTGTTCCTATCATCTAGATTAAACAGTACTGAAAAACAATTCAAATACAGAGTGCTTAAAACATGATTTAGAGCTTGTTTATGGAAAAGTGTTTATTTCTGTATTTCAATGTTGTAACTTGCTGAAAATTGTCCACAGTGTTCCTATCATCTGGAATAAACAGTACTGCAAAAAATGTCACTTACAGAGTGCATCAAACATGATTTAGAGCTTGTTTATGGAAAAGTGTTTATTTCTGTATTTCAATGTTGCAACTTGCTGAAAACTGTCCACAGTGTTCCTATCATCTAGATTAAACAGTACTGAAAAACAATTCAATTACAGAGTGCTTAAAACATGATTTAAAGCTTGTTTATGGAAAAGTGTTAATTTCTGTATTTCAACATGATTTAGAGCTTGTTCATGGAAAACTGTTTATTCCTGTATTTCAATGTTGCAACTTGCTGAAAATTGTCCACAGTGTTCCTATCATCTAGAATAAACAGTACTGCAAAAAAATGTTACTTACAGAGTGCATCAAACATGATTTAGAGCTTGTTCATGGAAAAGTGTTTATTTCTGTATTTCAATGTTGCAACTTGCTGAAAATTGTCCACAGTGTTCCTATCATCTAGAATAAACAGTACTGCAAAAAATGTTACTTACAGAGTGCATCAAACATGATTTAGAGCTTGTTCATGGAAAAGTGTTTATTTCTGTATTTCAATGTTGCAACTTGCTGAAAATTGTCCACAGTGTTCCTATCATCTAGATTAAACAGTACTGCAAGAAAATTTACTTCCAGAGTGCATCAAACATGATTTAGAGCTTGTTTATGGAAAAGTGTTTATTTCTGTATTTCAAAATGATTTAGAGTTTGTTTATGGAAAAGTGTTTATTTCTGTATTTCAATGTTGCAACTTGCTGAAAACTGTCCACAGTGTTCCTATCATCTAGATTAAACAGTACTGAAAAACAATTCAAATACAGAGTGCTTAAAACATGATTTAGAGCTTGTTTATGGAAAAGTGTTTATTTCTGTATTTCAATGTTGTAACTTGCTGAAAATTGTCCACAGTGTTCCTATCATCTGGAATAAACAGTACTGCAAAAAATGTCACTTACAGAGTGCATCAAACATGATTTAGAGCTTGTTTATGGAAAAGTGTTTATTTCTGTATTTCAATGTTGCAACTTGCTGAAAACTGTCCACAGTGTTCCTATCATCTAGATTAAACAGTACTGAAAAACAATTCAATTACAGAGTGCTTAAAACATGATTTAGAGCTTGTTTATGGAAAAGTGTTAATTTCTGTATTTCAACATGATTTAGAGCTTGTTCATGGAAAACTGTTTATTCCTGTATTTCAATGTTGCAACTTGCTGAAAATTGTCCACAGTGTTCCTATCATCTAGAATAAACAGTACTGCAAAAAAATGTTACTTACAGAGTGCATCAAACATGATTTAGAGCTTGTTCATGGAAAAGTGTTTATTTCTGTATTTCAATGTTGCAACTTGCTGAAAATTGTCCACAGTGTTCCTATCATCTAGAATAAACAGTACTGCAAAAAATGTTACTTACAGAGTGCATCAAACATGATTTAGAGCTTGTTCATGGAAAAGTGTTTATTTCTGTATTTCAATGTTGCAACTTGCTGAAAATTGTCCACAGTGTTCCTATCATCTAGATTAACCTGTTGGGGATGAGGGCGCTGTTGTGGCTATTTATGCTAATCGTGTAATTTTTTGAAACGGCTTCCCACAAAGTTCTTGATCGTACAATATGCATATTATTATTATTATTGGATAGAAAACAGTCTATAGTTTCTATAGGAGTTGAAATTTTGTCTCTAAGTGGAACAGAGCCCATTCTACAGCAATTTCCCTGACATGGAGTCAGATTCCAGAAATTTTGGCCACTGATCTGGAGTCAGTTAAAAGGCCACTGTTATTGCTATGACTATACGGACACTGCTTACGTCTTCCCCTGGATGTCTTTACGTGATGACGATTTGAATCGGGTCGATTGCACGTTCACAGGCACTATAAATTAAAAAACCCTGAGGCTAGTCAGTCTTTTGGAGCTGCGTCATGCGCATAGAGGGCACCGACCCGCACCTGTTCCAAGCATTAGTGGAGGGAGTAATATTACTCGGGTCATGTTTCTACTCGTTATGGGAGTTAAAAACATCATAAGGTAGTTAATTTAAAGCGTTTTATAGCAATTTATATCCGTTTAGTGCGATTTTGGGACATTTATTTCTGAAAGGCTGTGAATTGCTGGGCACGCTTCCAGTTCATCCCGAACGCAGTTGGCATTTCCACATGGCAAGAGGACAGCTTTCCACCAAAAGACGATTGGACCCAAGAAAGGATCCTTTGCCCAAGATACCGATGGAAGAACAGCTCAAAGTAGGACATTTTTATTATGATAAATCGTGTTTCTGTCGAAAAGTTTTAGTGGATTCGGACGCCATGTTTTTTGACGTAGCTTCGCTCGGCGCAAGCTGTATTGAAAAGTAAGGATAATTTAAAAAATGTAATTCCGCGATTGTATTAAGAATTAAATTGTCTATCAATCCCTGTCCACCCTATATTTTTTAGTCACGTTTATGAGTATTTATGTATAAGAGTAGATCACTGTCTAAGTGGCGCACAGACTTTTTCTGACCAGCTGAGCTACATTCCACATTGTCTAACCATGATTTTGGTGGCTAAATATAAACATTTTCGATCAAACTCTATATGGATTGTGTAATATGATGTTACAGGAGTGTCATCTGAAGAATTCTGAGAAGGTTAGTGAAAAAATTAATATATTTTGGCGATGTTTACTTTTATCGCTCACTTTGGCTAGAATCAATGCTGGGCTGCTATGTGCTATGTGCTATGCTAATATAACGATTTATTGTGTTTTCGCTGTAAGACACTTAGAAAATCTGAAATATTGTCTGTATTCACAGGATCTGTGTCTTTCGATTCGTGTATGCTGTGTATTTTTACGAAATGTTTGATGATTAGTAAGTAGGTAAACACGTTGCTCTAAGTAGTTTTTCTATTCCATTTGTGACGGTGGGTGCAGTTGTAACCTATGCCATCTACCTGAAATATGCACTTTTTTCTAACAAAACCTATCCCATACCATAAATATGTTATCAGACTGTCATCTGATGAGTTTTTTTATTGGTTAGGGGCTATAAATATCTTAGTTTAGCCGAATTGGTGATAGCTACTGGTGTTGGTGGACAAATAAAAGATGGTGGATTATGCTAATGTGTTTTTAGGTAATAGATGTACATCTTTACATATTGTGTCTTCCCTGTAAAACATTTAAAAAATCGGACATGTTGACTGGATTCACAAGATCTGTGTCTTTCATTAGCTGTATTGGACTTTAATGTGTGAAAGTTAAATATTTAAAAAAAATATTTTTTTTGAATTTCGCGGCACTGGTTTTTCAGTGGGGGTGGGGGGGGAGTGCCGCTAGCGCCACTCTCATCCTAGACAGGTTAAACAGTACTGCAAGAAAATTTACTTCCAGAGTGCATCAAACATGATTTAGAGCTTGTTTATGGAAAAGTGTTTATTTCTGTATTTCAAAATGATTTAGAGTTTGTTTATGGAAAAGTGTTTATTTCTGTATTTCAATGTTGCAAATTGCTGAAAACTGTCCACAGTGTTCCTATCATCTAGATTAAACAGTACTGAAAAACAATTCAATTACAGAGTGCTTAAAACATGATTTAGAGTTTGTTTATGGAAAAGTGTTTATTTCTGTATTTCAAACATGATTTAGAGCTTGTTTATGGAAAAGTGTTTATTTCTGTATTTCAAAATGATTTAGAGTTTGTTTATGGAAAAGTGTTTATTTCTGTATTTCAATGTTGCAAATTGCTGAAAACTGTCCACAGTGTTCCTATCTTCTAGATTAAACAGTACTGTAAAAACATTCACTTCCAGAGTGCATCAAACATGATCTGTAGCTTGTTCATGGAAAAGTGTTTATTTCTGTATTTCAATGTTGCAACTTGCTGAAAATTGTCCACAGTGTTCCCATCTTCTAGATTAAACAGTACTGCAAGAAAATTCACTTCCAGAGTGCATCAAACATGATTTAGAGCTTGTTTATAGAAAAGTGTTTATTTCTGTATTTTAAATGATTTAGAGCTTGTTTATGGAAAAGTGTTTATTTCTGTATTTCAATGTTGCAACTTGCTGAAAACTGTCCACAGTGTTCCTATCATCTAGATTAAACAGTACTGAAAAACAATTCAATTACAGAGTGCTTAAAACATGATTTAAAGCTTGTTTATGGAAAAGTGTTAATTTCTGTATTTCAACATGATTTAGAGCTTGTTCATGGAAAACTGTTTATTCCTGTATTTCAATGTTGCAACTTGCTGAAAATTGTCCACAGTGTTCCTATCATCTAGAATAAACAGTACTGCAAAAAATGTTACTTCCAGAGTGCATCAAACATGATTTAGAGCTTGTTTATGGAAAAGTGTTTATTTCTGTATTTCAATGTTGCAACTTGCTGAAAACTGTCCACAGTGTTCCTATCATCTAGATTAAACTCTGTAAACTCTGTGATTATTAAACAGTACTGCAAGAAAATTCACTTCCAGAGTGCATCAAACATGATTTAGAGCTTGTTTATAGAAAAGTGTTTATTTCTGTATTTTAAAATGATTTAGAGCTTGTTTATGGAAAAGTGTTTATTTCTGTATTTCAATGTTGTTACTTGCTGAAAATTGTCCACAGTGTTCCTATCTTCTAGATTAAACAGTACTGCAAAAAATTCACTTCCAGAGTGCATCAAAGATGATTTAGAGCTTGTTTATGGAAAAGTGTTTATTTCTGTATTTCAATGTTGCAACTTGCTGAAAATTGTCCACAGTGTTCCTATCTTCTAGATTAAACAGTACTGTAAAAACATTCACTTCCAGAGTGCATCAAACATGATCTGTAGCTTGTTCATGGAAAAGTGTTTATTTCTGTATTTCAATGTTGCAACTTGCTGAAAATTGTCCACAGTGTTCCCATCTTCTAGATTAAACAGTACTGCAAGAAAATTCACTTCCAGAGTGCATCAAACATGATTTAGAGCTTGTTTATGGAAAAGTGTTTATTTCTGTATTTCAATGTTGCAACTTGCTGAAAACTGTCCACAGTGTTCCTATCATCTAGATTAAACAGTACTGAAAAACAATTCAATTACAGAGTGCTTAAAACATGATTTAAAGCTTGTTTATGGAAAAGTGTTAATTTCTGTATTTCAACATGATTTAGAGCTTGTTCATGGAAAACTGTTTATTCCTGTATTTCAATGTTGCAACTTGCTGAAAATTGTCCACAGTGTTCCTATCATCTAGAATAAACAGTACTGCAAAAAATGTTACTTACAGAGTGCATCAAACATGATTTAGAGCTTGTTCATGGAAAAGTGTTTATTTCTGTATTTCAATGTTGCAACTTGCTGAAAATTGTCCACAGTGTTCCTATCATCTAGAATAAACAGTACTGCAAAAAATGTTACTTACAGAGTGCATCAAACATGATTTAGAGCTTGTTCATGGAAAAGTGTTTATTTCTGTATTTCAAAATGATTTAGAGTTTGTTTATGGAAAAGTGTTTATTTCTGTATTTCAATGTTGCAAATTGCTGAAAACTGTCCACAGTGTTCCTATCATCTAGATTAAACAGTACTGAAAAACAATTCAATTACAGAGTGCTTAAAACATGATTTAGAGCTTGTTTATGGAAAAGTGTTTATTTCTGTATTTCAAAATGATTTAGAGTTTGTTTATGGAAAAGTGTTTATTTCTCTATTTCAATGTTGTAACTTGCTGAAAATTGTCCACAGTGTTCCTATCATCTAGAATAAACAGTACTGCAAAAAATGTCACTTCCAGAGTGCATCAAACATGATTTAGAGCTTGTTTATGGAAAAGTGTTTATTTCTGTATTTCAATGTTGCAACTTGCTGAAAACTGTCCACAGTGTTCCTATCATCTAGATTAAACAGTAGTGGAACAAATTCAATTACAGAGTGCTTAAAACATGATTTAGAGCTTGTTTATGGAAAAGTGTTTATTTCTGTATTTCAAAATGATTTAGAGCTTTTTTATGGAAAAGTGTTTATTTCTGTATTTCAGTGTTGCAACTTGCTGAAAACTGTCCACAGTGTTCCTATCATCTAGATTAAACAGTAGTGGAAAAAATTTACTTCCAGAGTGCATCAAACATGATTTAGAGCTTGTTTATAGAAAAGTTTTTATTTCTGTATTTTAAATGATTTAGAGCTTGTTTATGGAAAAGTGTTTATTTCTGTATTTCAAAATGATTTAGAGCTTGTTCATGGAAAAGTGTTTATTTCTGTATTTCAATGTTGTAACTTGCTGAAAATTGTCCACAGTGTTCCTATCATCTAGAATAAACAGTACTGCAAAAAATGTCACTTACAGAGTGCATCAAACATGATTTAGAGCTTGTTTATGGAAAAGTGTTTATTTCTGTATTTCAATGATGCAACTTGCTGAAAACTGTCCACAGTGTTCCTATCATCTAGAATAAACAGTACTGCAAAAAATGTCACTTACAGAGTGCATCAAACATGATTTAGAGCTTGTTTATGGAAAAGTGTTTATTTCTGTATTTCAACATGATTTAGAGCTTGTTTATGGAAAAGTGTTTATTTCTGTATTTCAATGTTGCAAATTGCTGAAAACTGTCCACAGTGTTCCTATCATCTAGATTAAACAGTACTGAAAAACAATTCAATTACAGAGTGCAAAAAAAACATGATTTAGAGCTTGTTTATGGAAAAGTGTTTATTTCTGTATTTCAAAATGATTTAGAGTTTGTTTATGGAAAAGTGTTTATTTCTCTATTTCAATGTTGTAACTTGCTGAAAATTGTCCACGGTGTTCCTATCATCTAGAATAAACAGTACTGCAAAAAATGTCACTTCCAGAGTGCATCAAACATGATTTAGAGCTTGTTTATGGAAAAGTGTTTATTTCTGTATTTCAATGTTGCAACTTGCTGAAAACTGTCCACAGTGTTCCTATCATCTAGATTAAACAGTAGTGGAACAAATTCAATTACAGAGTGCTTAAAACATGATTTAGAGCTTGTTTATGGAAAAGTGTTTATTTCTGTATTTCAAAATGATTTAGAGCTTTTTTATGGAAAAGTGTTTATTTCTGTATTTCAGTGTTGCAACTTGCTGAAAACTGTCCACAGTGTTCCTATCATCTAGATTAAACAGTAGTGGAAAAAATTTACTTCCAGAGTGCATCAAACATGATTTAGAGCTTGTTTATAGAAAAGTTTTTATTTCTGTATTTTAAATGATTTAGAGCTTGTTTATGGAAAAGTGTTTATTTCTGTATTTCAAAATGATTTAGAGCTTGTTCATGGAAAAGTGTTTATTTCTGTATTTCAATGTTGTAACTTGCTGAAAATTGTCCACTGTGTTCCTATCATCTAGAATAAACAGTACTGCAAAAAATGTCACTTACAGAGTGCATCAAACATGATTTAGAGCTTGTTCATGGAAAAGTGTTTATTTCTGTATTTCAAAATGATTTAGAGTTTGTTTATGGAAAAGTGTTTATTTCTGTATTTCAATGTTGCAAATTGCTGAAAACTGTCCACAGTGTTCCTATCATCTAGATTAAACAGTAGTGGAACAAATTCAATTACAGAGTGCTTAAAACATGATTTAGAGCTTGTTTATGGAAAAGTGTTTATTTCTGTATTTCAGTGTTGCAACTTGCTGAAAACTGTCCACAGTGTTCCTATCATCTAGATTAAACAGTAGTGGAACAAATTCAATTACAGAGTGCTTAAAACATGATTTAGAGCTTGTTTATGGAAAAGTGTTTATTTCTGTATTTCAGTGTTGCAACTTGCTGAAAACTGTCCACAGTGTTCCTATCATCTAGATTAAACAGTAGTGGAAAAAATTTACTTCCAGAGTGCATCAAACATGATTTAGAGCTTGTTTATAGAAAAGTTTTTATTTCTGTATTTTAAATGATTTAGAGCTTGTTTATGGAAAAGTGTTTATTTCTGTATTTCAAAATGATTTAGAGCTTGTTCATGGAAAAGTGTTTATTTCTGTATTTCAATGTTGTAACTTGCTGAAAACTGTCCACAGTGTTCCTATCATCTAGAATAAACAGTACTGCAAAAAATGTCACTTACAGAGTGCATCAAACATGATTTAGAGCTTGTTTATGGAAAAGTGTTTATTTCTGTATTTCAATGATGCAACTTGCTGAAAACTGTCCACAGTGTTCCTATCATCTAGAATAAACAGTACTGCAAAAAATGTCACTTACAGAGTGCATCAAACATGATTTAGAGCTTGTTTATGGAAAAGTGTTTATTTCTGTATTTCAACATGATTTAGAGCTTGTTCATGGAAAAGTGTTTATTCCTGTATTTCAATGTTGCAACTTGCTGAAAATTGTCCACAGTGTTCCTATCATCTAGATTAAACAGTACTGCAAAAAATGTTACTTACAGAGTGCATTAAACATGATTTAGAGCTTGTTTATGGAAAAGTGTTTATTTCTGTATTTCAATGTTGCAACTTGCTGAAAATTGTCCACAGTGTTCCTATCATCTAGATTAAACAGTACTGCAAGAAAATTTACTTCCAGAGTGCATCAAACATGATTTAGAGCTTGTTTATGGAAAAGTGTTTATTTCTGTATTTCAAAATGATTTAGAGTTTGTTTATGGAAAAGTGTTTATTTCTGTATTTCAATGTTGCAAATTGCTGAAAACTGTCCACAGTGTTCCTATCATCTAGATTAAACAGTACTGAAAAACAATTCAATTACAGAGTGCTTAAAACATGATTTAGAGCTTGTTTATGGAAAAGTGTTTATTTCTGTATTTCAAAATGATTTAGAGTTTGTTTATGGAAAAGTGTTTATTTCTGTATTTCAATGTTGCAAATTGCTGAAAACTGTCCACAGTGTTCCTATCATCTAGATTAAACAGTACTGAAAAACAATTCAATTACAGAGTGCTTAAAACATGATTTAGAGCTTGTTTATGGAAAAGTGTTTATTTCTCTATTTCAATGTTGTAACTTGCTGAAAATTGTCCACAGTGTTCCTATCATCTAGAATAAACAGTACTGCAAAAAATGTCACTTCCAGAGTGCATCAAACATGATTTAGAGCTTGTTTATGGAAAAGTGTTTATTTCTGTATTTCAATGTTGCAACTTGCTGAAAACTGTCCACAGTGTTCCTATCATCTAGATTAAACAGTAGTGGAACAAATTCAATTACAGAGTGCTTAAAACATGATTTAGAGCTTGTTTATGGAAAAGTGTTTATTTCTGTATTTCAGTGTTGCAACTTGCTGAAAACTGTCCACAGTGTTCCTATCATCTAGATTAAACAGTAGTGGAAAAAATTTACTTCCAGAGTGCATCAAACATGATTTAGAGCTTGTTTATAGAAAAGTTTTTATTTCTGTATTTTAAATGATTTAGAGCTTGTTTATGGAAAAGTGTTTATTTCTGTATTTCAAAATGATTTAGAGCTTGTTCATGGAAAAGTGTTTATTTCTGTATTTCAATGTTGTAACTTGCTGAAAATTGTCCACAGTGTTCCTATCATCTAGAATAAACAGTACTGCAAAAAATGTCACTTACAGAGTGCATCAAACATGATTTAGAGCTTGTTTATGGAAAAGTGTTTATTTCTGTATTTCAATGATGCAACTTGCTGAAAACTGTCCACAGTGTTCCTATCATCTAGAATAAACAGTACTGCAAAAAATGTCACTTACAGAGTGCATCAAACATGATTTAGAGCTTGTTTATGGAAAAGTGTTTATTTCTGTATTTCAACATGATTTAGAGCTTGTTCATGGAAAACTGTTTATTCCTGTATTTCAATGTTGCAACTTGCTGAAAATTGTCCACAGTGTTCCTATCATCTAGATTAAACAGTACTGCAAAAAATGTTACTTACAGAGTGCATCAAACATGATTTAGAGCTTGTTCATGGAAAAGTGTTTATTTCTGTATTTCAATGTTGCAACTTGCTGAAAATTGTCCACAGTGTTCCTATCATCTAGATTAAACAGTACTGCAAGAAAATTTACTTCCAGAGTGCATCAAACATGATTTAGAGCTTGTTTATGGAAAAGTGTTTATTTCTGTATTTCAAAATGATTTAGAGTTTGTTTATGGAAAAGTGTTTATTTCTGTATTTCAATGTTGTAACTTGCTGAAAATTGTCCAAAGTGTTCCTATCATCTAGAATAAACAGTACTGCAAAAAATGTCACTTCCAGAGTGCATCAAACATGATTTAGAGCTTGTTTATGGAAAAGTGTTTATTTCTGTATTTCAATGTTGCAACTTGCTGAAAACTGTCCACAGTGTTCCTATCATCTAGATTAAACAGTAGTGGAAAAAATTCAATTACAGAGTGCTTAAAACATGATTTAGAGCTTGTTTATGGAAAAGTGTTTATTTCTGTATTTCAAAATGATTTAGAGCTTTTTTATGGAAAAGTGTTTATTTCTGTATTTCAATGTTGTAACTTGCTGAAAATTGTCCACAGTGTTCCTATCATCTAGATTAAACAGTACTGCAAGAAAATTTACTTCCAGAGTGCATCAAACATGATTTAGAGCTTGTTTATAGAAAAGTTTTTATTTATGTATTTTAAATGATTTAGAGCTTGTTTATGGAAAAGTGTTTATTTCTGTATTTCAAAATGATTTAGAGCTTGTTTATGGAAAAGTGTTTATTTCTGTATTTCAATGTTGTAACTTGCTGAAAATTGTCCACAGTGTTCCTATCATCTAGATTAAACAGTACTGCAAGAAAATTTACTTCCAGAGTGCATCAAACATGATTTAGAGCTTGTTTATAGAAAAGTTTTTATTTATGTATTTTAAATGATTTAGAGCTTGTTTATGGAAAAGTGTTTATTTCTGTATTTCAAAATGATTTAGAGCTTGTTTATGGAAAAGTGTTTATTTCTGTATTTCAATGTTGTAACTTGCTGAAAATTGTCCACAGTGTTCCTATCATCTAGAATAAACAGTACTGCAAAAAATGTCACTTACAGAGTGCATCAAACATGATTTAGAGCTTGTTTATGGAAAAGTGTTTATTTCTGTATTTCAACATGATTTAGAGCTTGTTCATGGAAAACTGTTTATTCCTGTATTTCAATGTTGCAACTTGCTGAAAATTGTCCACAGTGTTCCTATCATCTAGATTAAACAGTACTGCAAAAAATGTTACTTACAGAGTGCATCAAACATGATTTAGAGCTTGTTCATGGAAAAGTGTTTATTTCTGTATTTCAATGTTGCAACTTGCTGAAAATTGTCCACAGTGTTCCTATCATCTAGATTAAACAGTACTGCAAGAAAATTTACTTCCAGAGTGCATCAAACATGATTTAGAGCTTGTTTATGGAAAAGTGTTTATTTCTGTATTTCAAAATGATTTAGAGTTTGTTTATGGAAAAGTGTTTATTTCTGTATTTCAATGTTGCAAATTGCTGAAAACTGTCCACAGTGTTCCTATCATCTAGATTAAACAGTACTGAAAAACAATTCAATTACAGAGTGCTTAAAACATGATTTAGAGCTTGTTTATGGAAAAGTGTTTATTTCTGTATTTCAAAATGATTTAGAGTTTGTTTATGGAAAAGTGTTTATTTCTGTATTTCAATGTTGTAACTTGCTGAAAATTGTCCAAAGTGTTCCTATCATCTAGAATAAACAGTACTGCAAAAAATGTCACTTCCAGAGTGCATCAAACATGATTTAGAGCTTGTTTATGGAAAAGTGTTTATTTCTGTATTTCAATGTTGCAACTTGCTGAAAACTGTCCACAGTGTTCCTATCATCTAGATTAAACAGTAGTGGAAAAAATTCAATTACAGAGTGCTTAAAACATGATTTAGAGCTTGTTTATGGAAAAGTGTTTATTTCTGTATTTCAAAATGATTTAGAGCTTTTTTATGGAAAAGTGTTTATTTCTGTATTTCAATGTTGTAACTTGCTGAAAATTGTCCACAGTGTTCCTATCATCTAGATTAAACAGTACTGCAAGAAAATTTACTTCCAGAGTGCATCAAACATGATTTAGAGCTTGTTTATAGAAAAGTTTTTATTTATGTATTTTAAATGATTTAGAGCTTGTTTATGGAAAAGTGTTTATTTCTGTATTTCAAAATGATTTAGAGCTTGTTTATGGAAAAGTGTTTATTTCTGTATTTCAATGTTGTAACTTGCTGAAAATTGTCCACAGTGTTCCTATCATCTAGATTAAACAGTACTGCAAGAAAATTTACTTCCAGAGTGCATCAAACATGATTTAGAGCTTGTTTATAGAAACGTTTTTATTTATGTATTTTAAATGATTTAGAGCTTGTTTATGGAAAAGTGTTTATTTCTGTATTTCAAAATGATTTAGAGCTTGTTTATGGAAAAGTGTTTATTTCTGTATTTCAATGTTGTAACTTGCTGAAAATTGTCCACAGTGTTCCTATCATCTAGAATAAACAGTACTGCAAAAAATGTCACTTACAGAGTGCATCAAACATGATTTAGAGCTTGTTTATGGAAAAGTGTTTATTTCTGTATTTCAATGATGCAACTTGCTGAAAACTGTCCACAGTGTTCCTATCATCTAGAATAAACAGTACTGCAAAAAATGTCACTTACAGAGTGCATCAAACATGATTTAGAGCTTGTTTATGGAAAAGTGTTTATTTCTGTATTTCAACATGATTTAGAGCTTGTTCATGGAAAACTGTTTATTCCTGTATTTCAATGTTGCAACTTGCTGAAAATTGTCCACAGTGTTCCTATCATCTAGATTAAACAGTACTGCAAAACATGTTACTTACAGAGTGCATCAAACATGATTTAGAGCTTGTTCATGGAAAAGTGTTTATTTCTGTATTTCAATGTTGCAACTTGCTGAAAATTGTCCACAGTGTTCCTATCATCTAGATTAAACAGTACTGCAAGAAAATTTACTTCCAGAGTGCATCAAACATGATTTAGAGCTTGTTTATGGAAAAGTGTTTATTTCTGTATTTCAAAATGATTTAGAGTTTGTTTATGGAAAAGTGTTTATTTCTGTATTTCAATGTTGCAAATTGCTGAAAACTGTCCACAGTGTTCCTATCATCTAGATTAAACAGTACTGAAAAACAATTCAATTACAGAGTGCTTAAAACATGATTTAGAGCTTGTTTATGGAAAAGTGTTTATTTCTGTATTTCAAAATGATTTAGAGTTTGTTTATGGAAAAGTGTTTATTTCTGTATTTCAATGTTGTAACTTGCTGAAAATTGTCCACAGTGTTCCTATCATCTAGATTAAACAGTACTGCAAGAAAATTTACTTCCAGAGTGCATCAAACATGATTTAGAGCTTGTTTATAGAAAAGTTTTTATTTATGTATTTTAAATGATTTAGAGCTTGTTTATGGAAAAGTGTTTATTTCTGTATTTCAAAATGATTTAGAGCTTGTTTATGGAAAAGTGTTTATTTCTGTATTTCAATGTTGTAACTTGCTGAAAATTGTCCACAGTGTTCCTATCATCTAGATTAAACAGTACTGCAAGAAAATTTACTTCCAGAGTGCATCAAACATGATTTAGAGCTTGTTTATAGAAAAGTTTTTATTTATGTATTTTAAATGATTTAGAGCTTGTTTATGGAAAAGTGTTTATTTCTGTATTTCAAAATGATTTAGAGCTTGTTTATGGAAAAGTGTTTATTTCTGTATTTCAATGTTGTAACTTGCTGAAAATTGTCCACAGTGTTCCTATCATCTAGAATAAACAGTACTGCAAAAAATGTCACTTACAGAGTGCATCAAACATGATTTAGAGCTTGTTTATGGAAAAGTGTTTATTTCTGTATTTCAATGATGCAACTTGCTGAAAACTGTCCACAGTGTTCCTATCATCTAGAATAAACAGTACTGCAAAAAATGTCACTTACAGAGTGCATCAAACATGATTTAGAGCTTGTTTATGGAAAAGTGTTTATTTCTGTATTTCAACATGATTTAGAGCTTGTTCATGGAAAACTGTTTATTCCTGTATTTCAATGTTGCAACTTGCTGAAAATTGTCCACAGTGTTCCTATCATCTAGATTAAACAGTACAGCAAAAAATGTTACTTACAGAGTGCATCAAACATGATTTAGAGCTTGTTCATGGAAAAGTGTTTATTTCTGTATTTCAAAATGATTTAGAGTTTGTTCATGGAAAAGTGTTTATTTCTGTATTTCAATGTTGCAAATTGCTGAAAACTGTCCACAGTGTTCCTATCATCTAGATTAAACAGTACTGAAAAACAATTCAATTACAGAGTGCTTAAAACATGATTTAGAGCTTGTTTATGGAAAAGTGTTTATTTCTGTATTTCAAAATGATTTAGAGTTTGTTTATGGAAAAGTGTTTATTTCTGTATTTCAATGTTGTAACTTGCTGAAAATTGTCCACAGTGTTCCTATCATCTAGAATAAACAGTACTGCAAAAAATGTCACTTCCAGAGTGCATCAAACATGATTTAGAGCTTGTTTATGGAAAAGTGTTTATTTCTGTATTTCAATGTTGCAACTTGCTGAAAACTGTCCACAGTGTTCCTATCATCTAGATTAAACAGTAGTGGAAAAAATTCAATTACAGAGTTCTTAAAACATGATTTAGAGCTTGTTTATGGAAAAGTGTTTATTTCTGTATTTCAAAATGATTTAGAGCTTTTTTATGGAAAAGTGTTTATTTCTGTATTTCAATGTTGTAACTTGCTGAAAATTGTCCACAGTGTTCCTATCATCTAGATTAAACAGTACTGCAAGAAAATTTACTTCCAGAGTGCATCAAACATGATTTAGAGCTTGTTTATAGAAAAGTTTTTATTTCTGTATTTTAAATGATTTAGAGCTTGTTTATGGAAAAGTGTTTATTTCTGTATTTCAATGTTGTAACTTGCTGAAAATTGTCCACAGTGTTCCTATCATCTAGAATAAACAGTACTGCAAAAAATGTCACTTACAGAGTGCATCAAACATGATTTAGAGCTTGTTTATGGAAAAGTGTTTATTTCTGTATTTCAATGATGCAACTTGCTGAAAACTGTCCACAGTGTTCCTATCATCTAGATTAAACAGTACTGAAAAACAATTCAATTACAGAGTGCTTAAAACATGATTTAGAGCTTGTTTATGGAAAAGTGTTTATTTCGGTATTTCAAAATGATTTAGAGTTTGTTTATGGAAAAGTGTTTATTTCTGTATTTCAATGTTGTAACTTGCTGAAAATTGTCCACAGTGTTCCTATCATCTAGAATAAACAGTACTGCAAAAAATGTAACTTACAGAGTGCATCAAACATGATTTAGAGCTTGTTTATGGAAAAGTGTTTATTTCTGTATTTCAACATGATTTAGAGCTTGTTCATGGAAAACTGTTTATTCCTGTATTTCAATGTTGCAACTTGCTGGAAATTGTCCACAGTGTTCCTATCATCTAGATTAAACAGTACTGCAAGAAAATTTACTTCCAGAGTGCATCAAACATGATTTAGAGCTTGTTTATGGAAAAGTGTTTATTTCTGTATTTCAAAATGATTTAGAGTTTGTTTATGGAAAAGTGTTTATTTCTGTATTTCAATGTTGCAAATTGCTGAAAACTGTCCACAGTGTTCCTATCATCTAGATTAAACAGTACTAAAAAACAATTCAATTACAGAGTGCTTAAAACATGATTTAGAGCTTGTTTATGGAAAAGTGTTTATTTCTGTATTTCAAAATGATTTAGAGTTTGTTTATGGAAAAGTGTTTATTTCTGTATTTCAATGTTGTAACTTGCTGAAAATTGTCCACAGTGTTCCTATCATCTAGAATAAACAGTACTGCAAAAAATGTCACTTCCAGAGTGCATCAAACATGATTTAGAGCTTGTTTATGGAAAAGTGTTTATTTCTGTATTTCAATGTTGCAACTTGCTGAAAACTGTCCACAGTGTTCCTATCATCTAGATTAAACAGTAGTGGAAAAAATTCAATTACAGAGTGCTTAAAACATGATTTAGAGCTTGTTTATAGAAAAGTTTTTATTTATGTATTTTAAATGATTTAGAGCTTGTTTATGGAAAAGTGTTTATTTCTGTATTTCAAAATGATTTAGAGCTTGTTTATGGAAAAGTGTTTATTTCTGTATTTCAATGTTGTAACTTGCTGAAAATTGTCCACAGTGTTCCTATCATCTAGAATAAACAGTACTGCAAAAAAATGTCACTTACAGAGTGCATCAAACATGATTTAGAGCTTGTTTATGGAAAAGTGTTTATTTCTGTATTTCAATGATGCAACTTGCTGAAAACTGTCCACAGTGTTCCTATCATCTAGATTAAACAGTACTGAAAAACAATTCAATTACAGAGTGCTTAAAACATGATTTAGAGCTTGTTTATGGAAAAGTGTTTATTTCTGTATTTCAAAATGATTTAGAGCTTTTTTATGGAAAAGTGTTTATTTCTGTATTTCAATGTTGTAACTTGCTGAAAATTGTCCACAGTGTTCCTATCATCTAGATTAAACAGTACTGCAAGAAAATTTACTTCCAGAGTGCATCAAACATGATTTAGAGCTTGTTTATAGAAAAGTTTTTATTTATGTATTTTAAATGATTTAGAGCTTGTTTATGGAAAAGTGTTTATTTCTGTATTTCAAAATGATTTAGAGCTTGTTTATGGAAAAGTGTTTATTTCTGTATTTCAATGTTGTAACTTGCTGAAAATTGTCCACAGTGTTCCTATCATCTAGATTAAACAGTACTGCAAGAAAATTTACTTCCAGAGTGCATCAAACATGATTTAGAGCTTGTTTATAGAAACGTTTTTATTTATGTATTTTAAATGATTTAGAGCTTGTTTATGGAAAAGTGTTTATTTCTGTATTTCAAAATGATTTAGAGCTTGTTTATGGAAAAGTGTTTATTTCTGTATTTCAATGTTGTAACTTGCTGAAAATTGTCCACAGTGTTCCTATCATCTAGAATAAACAGTACTGCAAAAAATGTCACTTACAGAGTGCATCAAACATGATTTAGAGCTTGTTTATGGAAAAGTGTTTATTTCTGTATTTCAATGATGCAACTTGCTGAAAACTGTCCACAGTGTTCCTATCATCTAGAATAAACAGTACTGCAAAAAATGTCACTTACAGAGTGCATCAAACATGATTTAGAGCTTGTTTATGGAAAAGTGTTTATTTCTGTATTTCAACATGATTTAGAGCTTGTTCATGGAAAACTGTTTATTCCTGTATTTCAATGTTGCAACTTGCTGAAAATTGTCCACAGTGTTCCTATCATCTAGATTAAACAGTACTGCAAAACATGTTACTTACAGAGTGCATCAAACATGATTTAGAGCTTGTTCATGGAAAAGTGTTTATTTCTGTATTTCAATGTTGCAACTTGCTGAAAATTGTCCACAGTGTTCCTATCATCTAGATTAAACAGTACTGCAAGAAAATTTACTTCCAGAGTGCATCAAACATGATTTAGAGCTTGTTTATGGAAAAGTGTTTATTTCTGTATTTCAAAATGATTTAGAGTTTGTTTATGGAAAAGTGTTTATTTCTGTATTTCAATGTTGCAAATTGCTGAAAACTGTCCACAGTGTTCCTATCATCTAGATTAAACAGTACTGAAAAACAATTCAATTACAGAGTGCTTAAAACATGATTTAGAGCTTGTTTATGGAAAAGTGTTTATTTCTGTATTTCAAAATGATTTAGAGTTTGTTTATGGAAAAGTGTTTATTTCTGTATTTCAATGTTGTAACTTGCTGAAAATTGTCCACAGTGTTCCTATCATCTAGATTAAACAGTACTGCAAGAAAATTTACTTCCAGAGTGCATCAAACATGATTTAGAGCTTGTTTATAGAAAAGTTTTTATTTATGTATTTTAAATGATTTAGAGCTTGTTTATGGAAAAGTGTTTATTTCTGTATTTCAAAATGATTTAGAGCTTGTTTATGGAAAAGTGTTTATTTCTGTATTTCAATGTTGTAACTTGCTGAAAATTGTCCACAGTGTTCCTATCATCTAGATTAAACAGTACTGCAAGAAAATTTACTTCCAGAGTGCATCAAACATGATTTAGAGCTTGTTTATAGAAAAGTTTTTATTTATGTATTTTAAATGATTTAGAGCTTGTTTATGGAAAAGTGTTTATTTCTGTATTTCAAAATGATTTAGAGCTTGTTTATGGAAAAGTGTTTATTTCTGTATTTCAATGTTGTAACTTGCTGAAAATTGTCCACAGTGTTCCTATCATCTAGAATAAACAGTACTGCAAAAAATGTCACTTACAGAGTGCATCAAACATGATTTAGAGCTTGTTTATGGAAAAGTGTTTATTTCTGTATTTCAATGATGCAACTTGCTGAAAACTGTCCACAGTGTTCCTATCATCTAGAATAAACAGTACTGCAAAAAATGTCACTTACAGAGTGCATCAAACATGATTTAGAGCTTGTTTATGGAAAAGTGTTTATTTCTGTATTTCAACATGATTTAGAGCTTGTTCATGGAAAACTGTTTATTCCTGTATTTCAATGTTGCAACTTGCTGAAAATTGTCCACAGTGTTCCTATCATCTAGATTAAACAGTACAGCAAAAAATGTTACTTACAGAGTGCATCAAACATGATTTAGAGCTTGTTCATGGAAAAGTGTTTATTTCTGTATTTCAAAATGATTTAGAGTTTGTTCATGGAAAAGTGTTTATTTCTGTATTTCAATGTTGCAAATTGCTGAAAACTGTCCACAGTGTTCCTATCATCTAGATTAAACAGTACTGAAAAACAATTCAATTACAGAGTGCTTAAAACATGATTTAGAGCTTGTTTATGGAAAAGTGTTTATTTCTGTATTTCAAAATGATTTAGAGTTTGTTTATGGAAAAGTGTTTATTTCTGTATTTCAATGTTGTAACTTGCTGAAAATTGTCCACAGTGTTCCTATCATCTAGAATAAACAGTACTGCAAAAAATGTCACTTCCAGAGTGCATCAAACATGATTTAGAGCTTGTTTATGGAAAAGTGTTTATTTCTGTATTTCAATGTTGCAACTTGCTGAAAACTGTCCACAGTGTTCCTATCATCTAGATTAAACAGTAGTGGAAAAAATTCAATTACAGAGTTCTTAAAACATGATTTAGAGCTTGTTTATGGAAAAGTGTTTATTTCTGTATTTCAAAATGATTTAGAGCTTTTTTATGGAAAAGTGTTTATTTCTGTATTTCAATGTTGTAACTTGCTGAAAATTGTCCACAGTGTTCCTATCATCTAGATTAAACAGTACTGCAAGAAAATTTACTTCCAGAGTGCATCAAACATGATTTAGAGCTTGTTTATAGAAAAGTTTTTATTTCTGTATTTTAAATGATTTAGAGCTTGTTTATGGAAAAGTGTTTATTTCTGTATTTCAATGTTGTAACTTGCTGAAAATTGTCCACAGTGTTCCTATCATCTAGAATAAACAGTACTGCAAAAAATGTCACTTACAGAGTGCATCAAACATGATTTAGAGCTTGTTTATGGAAAAGTGTTTATTTCTGTATTTCAATGATGCAACTTGCTGAAAACTGTCCACAGTGTTCCTATCATCTAGATTAAACAGTACTGAAAAACAATTCAATTACAGAGTGCTTAAAACATGATTTAGAGCTTGTTTATGGAAAAGTGTTTATTTCGGTATTTCAAAATGATTTAGAGTTTGTTTATGGAAAAGTGTTTATTTCTGTATTTCAATGTTGTAACTTGCTGAAAATTGTCCACAGTGTTCCTATCATCTAGAATAAACAGTACTGCAAAAAATGTAACTTACAGAGTGCATCAAACATGATTTAGAGCTTGTTTATGGAAAAGTGTTTATTTCTGTATTTCAACATGATTTAGAGCTTGTTCATGGAAAACTGTTTATTCCTGTATTTCAATGTTGCAACTTGCTGGAAATTGTCCACAGTGTTCCTATCATCTAGATTAAACAGTACTGCAAGAAAATTTACTTCCAGAGTGCATCAAACATGATTTAGAGCTTGTTTATGGAAAAGTGTTTATTTCTGTATTTCAAAATGATTTAGAGTTTGTTTATGGAAAAGTGTTTATTTCTGTATTTCAATGTTGCAAATTGCTGAAAACTGTCCACAGTGTTCCTATCATCTAGATTAAACAGTACTAAAAAACAATTCAATTACAGAGTGCTTAAAACATGATTTAGAGCTTGTTTATGGAAAAGTGTTTATTTCTGTATTTCAAAATGATTTAGAGTTTGTTTATGGAAAAGTGTTTATTTCTGTATTTCAATGTTGTAACTTGCTGAAAATTGTCCACAGTGTTCCTATCATCTAGAATAAACAGTACTGCAAAAAATGTCACTTCCAGAGTGCATCAAACATGATTTAGAGCTTGTTTATGGAAAAGTGTTTATTTCTGTATTTCAATGTTGCAACTTGCTGAAAACTGTCCACAGTGTTCCTATCATCTAGATTAAACAGTAGTGGAAAAAATTCAATTACAGAGTGCTTAAAACATGATTTAGAGCTTGTTTATAGAAAAGTTTTTATTTATGTATTTTAAATGATTTAGAGCTTGTTTATGGAAAAGTGTTTATTTCTGTATTTCAAAATGATTTAGAGCTTGTTTATGGAAAAGTGTTTATTTCTGTATTTCAATGTTGTAACTTGCTGAAAACTGTCCACAGTGTTCCTATCATCTAGAATAAACAGTACTGCAAAAAAATGTCACTTACAGAGTGCATCAAACATGATTTAGAGCTTGTTTATGGAAAAGTGTTTATTTCTGTATTTCAATGATGCAACTTGCTGAAAACTGTCCACAGTGTTCCTATCATCTAGATTAAACAGTACTGAAAAACAATTCAATTACAGAGTGCTTAAAACATGATTTAGAGCTTGTTTATGGAAAAGTGTTTATTTCGGTATTTCAAAATGATTTAGAGTTTGTTTATGGAAAAGTGTTTATTTCTGTATTTCAATGTTGTAACTTGCTGAAAATTGTCCACAGTGTTCCTATCATCTAGAATAAACAGTACTGCAAAAAATGTAACTTACAGAGTGCATCAAACATGATTTAGAGCTTGTTTATGGAAAAGTGTTTATTTCTGTATTTCAACATGATTTAGAGCTTGTTCATGGAAAACTGTTTATTCCTGTATTTCAATGTTGCAACTTGCTGAAAATTGTCCACAGTGTTCCTATCATCTAGATTAAACAGTACTGCAAGAAAATGTACTTCCAGAGTGCATCAAACATGATTTAGAGCTTGTTTATGGAAAAGTGTTTATTTCTGTATTTCAAAATGATTTAGAGTTTGTTTATGGAAAAGTGTTTATTTCTGTATTTCAAAATGATTTAGAGTTTGTTTATGGAAAAGTGTTTATTTCTGTATTTCAATGTTGCAACTTGCTGAAAACTGTCCACAGTGTTCCTATCATCTAGATTAAACAGTAGTGGAAAAAATTCAATTACAGAGTGCTTAAAACATGATTTAGAGCTTGTTTATAGAAAAGTTTTTATTTATGTATTTTAAATGATTTAGAGCTTGTTTATGGAAAAGTGTTTATTTCTGTATTCCAAAATGATTTAGAGCTTGTTTATGGAAAAGTGTTTATTTCTGTATTTCAATGTTGTAACTTGCTGAAAATTGTCCACAGTGTTCCTATCATCTAGAATAAACAGTACTGCAAAAAATGTCACTTCCAGAGTGCATCAAACATGATTTAGAGCTTGTTTATGGAAAAGTGTTTATTTCTGTATTTCAATGTTGCAACTTGCTGAAAACTGTCCACAGTGTTCCTATCATCTAGATTAAACAGTAGTGGAAAAAATTCAATTACAGAGTGCTTAAAACATGATTTAGAGCTTGTTTATAGAAAAGTTTTTATTTATGTATTTTAAATGATTTAGAGCTTGTTTATGGAAAAGTGTTTATTTCTGTATTCCAAAATGATTTAGAGCTTGTTTATGGAAAAGTGTTTATTTCTGTATTTCAATGTTGTAACTTGCTGAAAATTGTCCACAGTGTTCCTATCATCTAGAATAAACAGTACTGAAAAAAATGTCACTTACAGAGTGCATCAAACATGATTTAGAGCTTGTTCATGGAAAACTGTTTATTCCTGTATTTCAATGTTGCAACTTGCTGAAAATTGTCCACAGTGTTCCTATCATCTAGATTAAACAGTACAGCAAAAAATGTTACTTCCAGAGTGCATCAAACATGATTTAGAGCTTGTTTATGGAAAAGTGTTTATTTCTGTATTTCAAAATGATTTAGAGTTTGTTTATGGAAAAGTGTTTATTTCTGTATTTCAAAATGATTTAGAGTTTGTTTATGGAAAAGTGTTTATTTCTGTATTTCAATGTTGCAAATTGCTGAAAACTGTCCACAGTGTTCCTATCATCTAGATTAAACAGTACTGAAAAACAATTCAATTACAGAGTGCTTAAAACATGATTTAGAGCTTGTTTATGGAAAAGTGTTTATTTCTGTATTTCAAAATGATTTAGAGTTTGTTTATGGAAAAGTGTTTATTTCTGTATTTCAATGTTGTAACTTGCTGAAAATTGTCCACAGTGTTCCTATCATCTAGAATAAACAGTACTGCAAAAAATGTCACTTCCAGAGTGCATCAAACATGATTTAGAGCTTGTTTATGGAAAAGTGTTTATTTCTGTATTTCAATGTTGCAACTTGCTGAAAACTGTCCACAGTGTTCCTATCATCTAGATTAAACAGTAGTGGAAAAAATTCAATTACAGAGTGCTTAAAACATGATTTAGAGCTTGTTTATAGAAAAGTTTTTATTTATGTATTTTAAATGATTTAGAGCTTGTTTATGGAAAAGTGTTTATTTCTGTATTCCAAAATGATTTAGAGCTTGTTTATGGAAAAGTGTTTATTTCTGTATTTCAATGTTGCAACTTGCTGAAAACTGTCCACAGTGTTCCTATCATCCTGAATAAACAGTACTGAAAAAAAATTCACTTACAGAGTGCATCAAACATGATTTAGAGCTTGTTTATGGAAAAGTGTTTATTTCTGTATTTCAATGTTGCAACTTGCTGAAAACTGTCCACAGTGTTCCTATCATCTAGATTAAACAGTACAGCAAAAAATGTTACTTACAGAGTGCATCAAACATGATTTAGAGCTTGTTCATGGAAAAGTGTTTATTTCTGTATTTCAACATGATTTGGAGCTTGTTTTTGAAAAGTGCTTATTTCTGTATTTCAATGTTGCAAATTGCTGAAAACTGTCCACAGTGTTCCTATCATCTAGATTAAACAGTACTGAAAAACAATTCAATTACAGAGTGCTTAAAACATGATTTAGAGCTTGTTTATGGAAAAGTGTTTATTTCTGTATTTCAAAATGATTTAGAGCTTTTTTATGGAAAAGTGTTTATTTCTGTATTTCAATGTTGTAACTTGCTGAAAATTGTCCACAGTGTTCCTATTATCTAGATTAAACAGTACTGCAAGAAAATTTACTTCCAGAGTGCATCAAACATGATTTAGAGCTTGTTTATAGAAAAGTTTTTATTTATGTATTTTAAATGATTTAGAGCTTGTTTATGGAAAAGTGTTTATTTCTGTATTTCAAAATGATTTAGAGCTTGTTTATGGAAAAGTGTTTATTTCTGTATTTCAATGTTGTAACTTGCTGAAAATTGTCCACAGTGTTCCTATCATCTAGAATAAACAGTACTGCAAAAAATGTCACTTACAGAGTGCATCAAACATGATTTAGAGCTTGTTTATGGAAAAGTGTTTATTTCTGTATTTCAATGATGCAACTTGCTGAAAAATGTCCACAGTGTTCCTATCATCTAGAATAAACAGTACTGCAAAAAATGTAACTTACAGAGTGCATCAAACATGATTTAGAGCTTGTTTATGGAAAAGTGTTTATTTCTGTATTTCAACATGATTTAGAGCTTGTTCATGGAAAACTTTTTATTCCTGTATTTCAATGTTGCAACTTGCTGAAAATTGTCCACAGTGTTCCTATCATCTAGATTAAACAGTACAGCAAAAAATGTTACTTACAGAGTGCATCAAACATGATTTAGAGCTTGTTCATGGAAAAGTGTTTATTTCTGTATTTCAAAATGATTTAGAGTTTGTTTATGGAAAAGTGTTTATTTCTGTATTTCAATGTTGCAAATTGCTGAAAACTGTCCACAGTGTTCCTATCATCTAGATTAAACAGTACTGAAAAACAATTCAATTACAGAGTGCTTAAAACATGATTTAGAGCTTGTTTATGGAAAAGTGTTTATTTCTGTATTTCAAAATGATTTAGAGTTTGTTTATGGAAAAGTGTTTATTTCTGTATTTCAATGTTGTAACTTGCTGAAAATTGTCCACAGTGTTCCTATCATCTAGAATAAACAGTACTGCAAAAAATGTCACTTCCAGAGTGCATCAAACATGATTTAGAGCTTGTTTATGGAAAAGTGTTTATTTCTGTATTTCAATGTTGCAACTTGCTGAAAACTGTCCACAGTGTTCCTATCATCTAGATTAAACAGTAGTGGAAAAAAATCAATTACAGAGTTCTTAAAACATGATTTAGAGCTTGTTTATGGAAAAGTGTTTATTTCTGTATTTCAAAATGATTTAGAGCTTTTTTATGGAAAAGTGTTTATTTCTGTATTTCAATGTTGTAACTTGCTGAAAATTGTCCACAGTGTTCCTATCATCTAGATTAAACAGTACTGCAAGAAAATTTACTTCCAGAGTGCATCAAACATGATTTAGAGCTTGTTTATAGAAAAGTTTTTATTTCTCTATTTTAAATGATTTAGAGCTTGTTTATGGAAAAGTGTTTATTTCTGTATTTCAATGTTGTAACTTGCTGAAAATTGTCCACAGTGTTCCTATCATCTAGAATAAACAGTACTGCAAAAAATGTCACTTACAGAGTGCATCAAACATGATTTAGAGCTTGTTTATGGAAAAGTGTTTATTTCTGTATTTCAATGATGCAACTTGCTGAAAACTGTCCACAGTGTTCCTATCATCTAGAATAAACAGTACTGCAAAAAATGTAACTTACAGAGTGCATCAAACATGATTTAGAGCTTGTTTATGGAAAAGTGTTTATTTCTGTATTTCAACATGATTTAGAGCTTGTTCATGGAAAACTTTTTATTCCTGTATTTCAATGTTGCAACTTGCTGAAAATTGTCCACAGTGTTCCTATCATCTAGATTAAACAGTACAGCAAAAAATGTTACTTACAGAGTGCATCAAACATGATTTAGAGCTTGTTCATGGAAAAGTGTTTATTTCTGTATTTCAAAATGATTTAGAGTTTGTTTATGGAAAAGTGTTTATTTCTGTATTTCAATGTTGCAAATTGCTGAAAACTGTCCACAGTGTTCCTATCATCTAGATTAAACAGTACTGAAAAACAATTCAATTACAGAGTGCTTAAAACATGATTTAGAGCTTGTTTATGGAAAAGTGTTTATTTCTGTATTTCAAAATGATTTAGAGTTTGTTTATGGAAAAGTGTTTATTTCTGTATTTCAATGTTGTAACTTGCTGAAAATTGTCCACAGTGTTCCTATCATCTAGAATAAACAGTACTGCAAAAAATGTCACTTACAGAGTGCATCAAACATGATTTAGAGCTTGTTTATGGAAAAGTGTTTATTTCTGTATTTCAATGTTGCAACTTGCTGAAAACTGTCCACAGTGTTCCTATCATCTAGATTAAACAGTAGTGGAAAAAAATCAATTACAGAGTTCTTAAAACATGATTTAGAGCTTGTTTATGGAAAAGTGTTTATTTCTGTATTTCAAAATGATTTAGAGCTTTTTTATGGAAAAGTGTTTATTTCTGTATTTCAATGTTGTAACTTGCTGAAAATTGTCCACAGTGTTCCTATCATCTAGATTAAACAGTACTGCAAGAAAATTTACTTCCAGAGTGCATCAAACATGATTTAGAGCTTGTTTATAGAAAAGTTTTTATTTCTGTATTTTAAATGATTTAGAGCTTGTTTATGGAAAAGTGTTTATTTCTGTATTTCAATGTTGTAACTTGCTGAAAATTGTCCACAGTGTTCCTATCATCTAGAATAAACAGTACTGCAAAAAATGTCACTTACAGAGTGCATCAAACATGATTTAGAGCTTGTTTATGGAAAAGTGTTTATTTCTGTATTTCAATGATGCAACTTGCTGAAAACTGTCCACAGTGTTCCTATCATCTAGATTAAACAGTACTGAAAAACAATTCAATTACAGAGTGCTTAAAACATGATTTAGAGCTTGTTTATGGAAAAGTGTTTATTTCTGTATTTCAAAATGATTTAGAGTTTGTTTATGGAAAAGTGTTTATTTCTGTATTTCAATGTTGTAACTTGCTGAAAATTGTCCACAGTGTTCCTATCATCTAGAATAAACAGTACTGCAAAAAATGTAACTTACAGAGTGCATCAAACATGATTTAGAGCTTGTTTATGGAAAAGTGTTTATTTCTGTATTTCAACATGATTTAGAGCTTGTTCATGGAAAACTGTTTATTCCTGTATTTCAATGTTGCAACTTGCTGAAAATTGTCCACAGTGTTCCTATCATCTAGATTAAACAGTACTTAAACAGTACAATTCAATTACAGAGTGCTTAAAACATGATTTAGAGCTTGTTTATGGAAAAGTGTTTATTTCTGTATTTCAACATGATTTAGAGCTTGTTCATGGAAAACTGTTTATTCCTGTATTTCAATGTTGCAACTTGCTGAAAATTGTCCACAGTGTTCCTATCATCTAGATTAAACAGTACTTAAACAGTACAATTCAATTACAGAGTGCTTAAAACATGATTTAGAGCTTGTTTATGGAAAAGTGTTTATTTCTGTATTTCAAAATGATTTAGAGTTTGTTTATGGAAAAGTGTTTATTTCTGTATTTCAATGTTGTAACTTGCTGAAAATTGTCCACAGTGTTCCTATCATCTAGAATAAACAGTACTGCAAAAAATGTAACTTACAGAGTGCATCAAACATGATTTAGAGCTTGTTTATGGAAAAGTGTTTATTTCTGTATTTCAACATGATTTAGAGCTTGTTCATGGAAAACTGTTTATTCCTGTATTTCAATGTTGCAACTTGCTGAAAATTGTCCACAGTGTTCCTATCATCTAGATTAAACAGTACTGCAAGAAAATTTACTTCCAGAGTGCATCAAACATGATTTAGAGCTTGTTTATGGAAAAGTGTTTATTTCTGTATTTCAAAATGATTTAGAGTTTGTTTATGGAAAAGTGTTTATTTCTGTATTTCAAAATTATTTAGAGCTTGTTCATGGAAAAGTGTTTATTTCTGTATTTCAATGTTGTAACTTGCTGAAAATTGTCCACAGTGTTCCTATCATCTAGATTAAACAGTAGTGGAAAAAATTCAATTACAGAGTGCTTAAAACATGATTTAGAGCTTGTTTATGGAAAAGTGTTTATTTCTGTATTTCAAAATTATTTAGAGCTTGTTCATGGAAAAGTGTTTATTTCTGTATTTCAATGTTGTTACTTGCTGAAAATTGTCCACAGTGTTCCTATCTTCTAGATTAAACAGTACTGCAAAAAATTCACTTCCAGAGTGCATCAAACATGATTTAGAGCGTGTTTATAGAAAAGTGTTTATTTCTGTATTTTAAATGATTTAGAGCTTGTTTATGGAAAAGTGTTTATTTCTGTATTTCAAAATTATTTAGAGCTTGTTTATGGAAAAGTGTTTATTTCTGTATTTCAATGTTGTAACTTGCTGAAAATTGTCCACAGTGTTCCTATCATCTAGATTAAACAGTACTGAAAAACAATTCAATTACAGAGTGCTTAAAACATGATTTAGAGCTTGTTTATGGAAAAGTGTTTATTTCTGTATTTCAATGTTGCAACTTGCTGAAAATTGTCCACAGTGTTCCCATCTTCTAGATTAAACAGTACTGCAAGAAAATTCACTTCCAGAGTGCATCAAACATGATTTAGAGCGTGTTTATAGAAAAGTGTTTATTTCTGTATTTTAAATGATTTAGAGCTTGTTTATGGAAAAGTGTTTATTTCTGTATTTCAAAATTATTTAGAGCTTGTTTATGGAAAAGTGTTTATTTCTGTATTTCAATGTTGCAAATTGCTGAAAATTTTCCACAGTGTTCCTATCATCTAGAATAAACAGTACTGCAAAAAATGTAACTTACAGAGTGCATCAAACATGATTTAGAGCTTGTTTATGGAAAAGTGTTTATTTCTGTATTTCAACATGATTTAGAGCTTGTTCATGGAAAACTGTTTATTCCTGTATTTCAATGTTGCAACTTGCTGAAAATTGTCCACAGTGTTCCTATCATCTAGATTAAACAGTACTGCAAGAAAATTTACTTCCAGAGTGCATCAAACATGATTTAGAGCTTGTTTATGGAAAAGTGTTTATTTCTGTATTTCAAAATGATTTAGAGTTTGTTTATGGAAAAGTGTTTATTTCTGTATTTCAAAATTATTTAGAGCTTGTTCATGGAAAAGTGTTTATTTCTGTATTTCAATGTTGTAACTTGCTGAAAATTGTCCACAGTGTTCCTATCATCTAGATTAAACAGTAGTGGAAAAAATTCAATTACAGAGTGCTTAAAACATGATTTAGAGCTTGTTTATGGAAAAGTGTTTATTTCTGTATTTCAAAATTATTTAGAGCTTGTTCATGGAAAAGTGTTTATTTCTGTATTTCAATGTTGTTACTTGCTGAAAATTGTCCACAGTGTTCCTATCTTCTAGATTAAACAGTACTGCAAAAAATTCACTTCCAGAGTGCATCAAACATGATTTAGAGCGTGTTTATAGAAAAGTGTTTATTTCTGTATTTTAAATGATTTAGAGCTTGTTTATGGAAAAGTGTTTATTTCTGTATTTCAAAATTATTTAGAGCTTGTTTATGGAAAAGTGTTTATTTCTGTATTTCAATGTTGTAACTTGCTGAAAATTGTCCACAGTGTTCCTATCATCTAGATTAAACAGTACTGAAAAACAATTCAATTACAGAGTGCTTAAAACATGATTTAGAGCTTGTTTATGGAAAAGTGTTTATTTCTGTATTTCAATGTTGCAACTTGCTGAAAATTGTCCACAGTGTTCCCATCTTCTAGATTAAACAGTACTGCAAGAAAATTCACTTCCAGAGTGCATCAAACATGATTTAGAGCGTGTTTATAGAAAAGTGTTTATTTCTGTATTTTAAATGATTTAGAGCTTGTTTATGGAAAAGTGTTTATTTCTGTATTTCAAAATTATTTAGAGCTTGTTTATGGAAAAGTGTTTATTTCTGTATTTCAATGTTGCAAATTGCTGAAAATTTTCCACAGTGTTCCTATCTTCTAGATTATACAGTACTGCAAAAAAAAGGTCACTTACAGAGTGCATCAAAGATGATTTAGAGCTTGTTTATGGAAAAGTGTTTATTTCTGTATTTCAATGTTGCAACTTGCTGAAAATTGTCCACAGTGTTCCTATCATCTAGATTAAACAGTACTGAAAAACAATTCAATTACAGAGTGCTTAAAACATGATTTAGAGCTTGTTTATGGAAAAGTGTTAATTTCTGTATTTCAACTAGATTTAGAGCTTGTTCATGGAAAACTGTTTATTCCTGTATTTCAATGTTGTAACTTGCTGAAAATTGTCCACAGTGTTCCTATTATCTAGATTAAACAGTACTGCAAGAACATTTACTTCCAGAGTGCATCAAACATGATTTAGAGCTTGTTTATAGAAAAGTTTTTATTTATGTATTTTAAATGATTTAGAGCTTGTTTATGGAAAAGTGTTTATTTCTGTATTTCAAAATGATTTAGAGCTTGTTTATGGAAAAGTGTTTATTTCTGTATTTCAATGTTGTAACTTGCTGAAAATTGTCCACAGTGTTCCTATCATCTAGAATAAACAGTACTGCAAAAAATGTCACTTACAGAGTGCATCAAACATGATTTAGAGCTTGTTTATGGAAAAGTGTTTATTTCTGTATTTCAATGAT